>NC_069130.1:56603676-56811176 GCF_026914265.1 Mya arenaria | reverse complement strand
TCCACACAAAGACTGCATTACCGTATCTCAACAGATTTTCCATATTATAAGACTTGTGAAAAGGGCATTGTTTATATTTCAGGTGGTTCGTCTCTGCACAACTATGTGTGACGCAGGAAAGTCTTTCAACAATGCCGGACAGTAAGACTTTAAATGTTATTATCAGTGTCAATGCGATTGTTTATAAAACAATATGTGAGGTCACATGAAGTTATTAAACTGATATTGCCAGAGAGAAATATTATAAGCACTACCTTTGTTTTAATCAGCAGTATACAGCGTAAATATTGAACTCACTGTATATCTTCCTTTTATTCTTTTGTTACTATATTATTTTTGCCTTTAACAAATTATTGACCTAAACAATTCATTGTGTTTTTATAAACCAAATGACAGAAATATGTGCTGTAACGTGTGCTGTTCATGAAATTCTCAAGGTTTACAAGAAGACAAGAAGTGTGTGTTGTGTGTCGGTACTCGATTTGTTCCTTTAATAAAATATTCAATCGATAACATTCATTGTTTACTCAAATATACGCACCTACTCAGTGTTTTCACAGTTTGCAAATTTTTAATTGGTATTCAATGACTTTACCTATCTATATCTTTGATCTGTGTGCATCTTCTTTTATGACCTTAATTTTTAATTAAATCGATAATTGACATATGGGTATATGCACTAATTGACATGCCGTACCACTATAGCTAGTGTCATAAACCGTGTGACATAGAAGATGGAAATCACATGCTCAGCGCGTGGAAACAATGCAGATGATTTGGGTCGATCGCAGTTTTGTAATATTTTTTTTCAAAAATATAAAACCACGAATTCTATTACCCCAGAAAATGTAAACTTTCGGAAAACCACAAAATTTCATACCAACGAATATAAATGATTATCTTTTGTTTTGGTTTCGGTTGCATCAACTGCATTGACAATCGTTGTGCATACAATAACTTAATTATTTATTATTCAGAACTTTGTGTTGTTACTTGGGGACTTATTTCTGGGCATATTGCCTCAGTCGGGTTCAATCTTGGGGTAAATCTCCTCAATAAATCCAGAGTTATGCCCCATTTACATTCAAATGCAGCTGGCTTACTTATTGTAAAAGGGTATGATAATCAGACATAGTTTTCATTTTACTACAAAGTTTGCTACTTTAACATTAAAATTGGTATTATAATTGGTTTGACTATGATGGTAACATCAAATAGGTGACACATTCAATTCCACGGAATTCTAGTTATTACATTGTTTTACTTTTTTCAGCGGGTTCATCACAGGAGTGAAGGACTTGTCTGCATACTTCAAGGATGATTCAATGACTACTGTAAGTATCATTATTTAATTTTCATTCAATTTTAATAGCGCGTCTGATTTCGAATTCTGATTGATATGTTATGTTGCTGTCTGCGTGCAAAAACTTAAATCTGAGCAACAACTCGAACAAACATATAGAAATGAAACTTGGTACACATGTACCCAAAGATAATACACACATGTGAAACAAGGCCCACAACTCTGTCTTTAAATACTGTTGAGTTATGTCCTTCGTTGGCATTCGCTCAGAGGCACTTTCGTGAGGACAGTTATACATGTACATTGTATATTCTTTTAATGCTTGAAAGTTTGCTAAATCTTCAAAGTTAATAAGTTTTTACTCATCTCTCAGTTATATATATATATATATATATATATATATATATATATATATATATATAATAATAATGATCACATGCTATACCTTAGTTCTGGTTTTAGCCATCACATATTTTTCTGTACTACACATGTATAATTCAACATTGCTTTATTTCTATTGGTTAAAAATGGATCACTGTGCATGTTTGTAAACAAATTAATTGGCAAAAGTTATTGCTTAATTGGCAGTATTGTAGGTAATCATATGTTTATTTCTCTTTTTGTATTTATGATGAAGTTTTATTTGAATACAGTAGTTCATTTTCCATCTAGATCTTAAGAGGAAAGAGTACTATTTCGTCTTGATTTCTTGAAAAACATTTTTAAAGACGGGCATAACATGTTTTGAAACAGAAATTAATGTCATGCACAAATCTCAAATTATGCCATCATCTTACCAGATATGATGTCACAATTTAAAAGAAAGCAAATTTGGTTTACAGTAAAGTCTTTTTGTTGTTACTCTTATTTGATATCATCTTAGTATGCATTCTTCTGAAAAATAAATACAAACAATCAAATGTGTCTGTGGTTTAAAATAATTCCGAGTACTACATTTCTGCAATGCATGTAGCACATTGCTTGATGGTATTTGGCTCATCATTAGTGCAGGTGTAATAGGTTGCTCGTTTTTGCTATTGTTTAACTGGAAAAGCAAGTGATTAAAAGAAACTGACACTCTTCATCATATAATTCACGTATCTATTCAACTCACCCTGGAAATATGTTAGTAAGCGAGCCTTTGTCACGGGTTTTCATATAATACACAATTTAATGCAACGAGTTCAGGAAATATGTCAGTAAGTAAGCCTTTGGCAAGCTTATCAACATATTTCTTGACTCGTTGAATAAAATTGTGTAATATATAACGACTCTTGACAGATATATACATATATATATGCTGTCTTCATTATGCTGTTCTTATGCATGTAACATAGTTCCAAGTTTTGTCTTATAATCTAAGATCACTATTCTTATGTTATATCTCTTCAAGGAGAACAGCAAAATTGCAGTAAGTAATTGGACAAGTTTCAGGTTATTTAATTCATTATATTCCCTTGACCATATATATTTTTGTCACATGGAATGTATGTAGTCTGTCTTAACTTTACACTTAAAAAAGTGCACATTTTTTGTTAAGTGTACATTGAATTTGAAACCTATAATGTATTTATATATTACATGTAAACCCTTTTATTTTATGTGCATAAAAAGATAAATTTATTATTATGTAATATCATTTTTTTATATTTTTTTTGCACTTTTAAATTATGCTGATTTTGCCCTTAATGTTTAATGATAAACAACTTATTGTTTTCATATGGTGGCTGTTGGTGTTATGAAAAGAAATATTAACAGTCCTACAGACTTTTGAATTTCTATGCATGTTGGATGGTCATGAAGTCAGTAACATTGTACATGTATCTTTCCAGTAAGAAGTGATTATTCCTGTTATGATACTCACTTGTTCCTTTTGTCTGCATGGAATGGAATAGCGAATGACTGACTTTTAACTTCTTTCATTCTTTAACATACATGTGCACTAAACATTATTACGTTTCTAATGCATCGTCAATGGTGAAAGTGGGATCTAACCAGTCATCAAATTAGACTTTTGGATGAACAAGCCTTAATTCTCATATGACTAATTGGCATAAAAAAAAATGTAAGAAGCTCTTCTAAATGAATTCAGAATTTGAACAAGCCGTAGACTGTAAATATGGTCATAAGTTTGTATATTAATGATATTTTCTTAGAATTATTGTTTGGTCAGGTCAACTTATCAGAATAGCATACCATATCAAGCAGTTGGAAGTATGTAAATATTGCACAATTCTAAAAATGTGCAAAGCAGTATTTGCTATTACAGTTCATGATTAGATATCCACTTATTGCACAATTTTTCACATTTCTTTTTTAAATATAGTCCTACCAACATAATGATGTTTTGTAAGCAGTTCATTTTCACACATTGTTCATGCAGTTTATCATTTTGTCTTGTTCAATTGAAGCCTCTTGATAGTTGGCATCTTGATGATGTTCATGGTGACCCTTTACTTATTTCCTTACAACTATGGAGATATACAGTGATAAGCTTTCCTTAAGTGCTACTTAAAAGTAATTAACACTTTTTAAGAGTTTGTATAAGATTTCCAATGACCATATCTTATAAGTTGGGTAATTTGAAGTATATTCTCCTTAAACATAATTTCAACCACTTGGCTACTTAAACATAAGATTTCTATAATTTGTACATGTTCGTGTTTGGATTTGTACGATTAATAGCTTAAAATTATGTCTCAACCCATGCTATTTAGGGGGAGACATATTGTTTTTAGTGGATGTGTCCTTCTGTCATGAAACTTGGGTCAAATGTTAACCACATCGATACGACATGCAGAACTCACATTCAAGGCGCTGGCTTAGGGTCAAGCCCAAAGTTCAAGGTCAAAGGGTTCGAGCCATGTTTTTTGTGGCCGCTCCGTATCACTGAAACCCTGTAAAGGAATTTCATGAAACTCATGTCAAATGTTCATCACATGGAGATGATTTGCAGAACCCACATTACATGTGCACTGGGTCAAGGTCACAGTTCAAGGTCGAAGGTGTGAGTCATAGATTTCATGTCCGCTCCTTATCTCCTATACCCCTTGAAGGATTTTCATGAAACATTTTGTAAAATGTGAACCACATTTACACACCATGCAGAACCCACACTCCAGGCATGCCTGTTTAAGATCACAGTCTCAATTGAAGGGCAAATGTTTGAGACATAGGTTTTATGTAAGCCCCATATCTCCTAAACCCCTTGAAGGATTTTCATGAAATGTGGATAAAGTGTTAATCAATTTTACACAAAAAGCAAAACTCACACTCCAGGTCATTTGTCACAGATGAGGGTCAAAGGTTTGAGCCATAGATTTCATGTAAGCTCCATATCTCCTAAACCTTCTGGAAGGATTTTCATGAAACTTGGGGTCAATGTTCACTTCATGGACAGAATACCTATTATTCATTCCATATCTTCCAAAGTCAAATTATCATAGAACAGAAAAAGACAAGCATTGTGCGGGATAAATTTGTTTATGCTCCCCAAAACAACTGTCTAATTATTGTGTACAACATAATTATGTTCCAAGTGTGGTCCAACAATTTTCCGGTTATGATTATTGAATAATTCTCATTAACATCTTATATTTGATTATTATTATTTTGTTGTGGTATTTTGGTGTTGTACATGCATGGGGCTTTTACATAAAAGTTGCTTCATGTGTGTAGCATTTAAATACATGTAAGAACTATGATCTTTTCATAAACTACTTGTTCTTCCAGAGCTGCCTGGGACAGTTTTGCCAGACCATGTCTGAGATGTTCAAGTATTTTAACGTAAGTGTGGTGGAAATGGAATGTAATGTGCAAAACTGATTCTGAATCTCGTTCACATGTTTATAAACACTTGTTAGTTATTCTAGTGTTAGGAGTTTTTCCCATTTTATTCTCACCATTATTCTGCTGCGTATTCAGGGGCATAGCAAGGCTTTACTGAATGTTACGCACGAAAGGGGGAGGGTGTGGGGGAATATCCCTGTAGCCGGGGGACGATGGGGGGGGGTTTGGGGGGCCTCCACAGGGAAAAATAGAAAATGGAACTAACGTGTTGAGCTCTGAGGTGCATTTGGAGGGATTTATAGGTGCCAGGCCGCCGACTTTGTAGTAAACAAGTGGTTGAGTTAGGCTCAGTAAGCTATCTAGCACAGAGAAGCAATGCTTACTTTAGCTGATCTTCCTTTTATTCTGATATCAATTTTTAGCTTAGCCCTTGACTTTGATGCCATTTTTGGCCATATTATTTTTTTCATTTTTCAAATTCATGTTATGCACATGCGTAAGTGTGTAACGCTGGCTACACCCCTGGTATCAATCCTCTTGTTTTATCTATAGTTTAATAACATACAGTGCTGTGTGTAAATTACACCATAAATACCAACATTTACATGTTTAATATGTTGTAATTAACATTATAATTTATTTTACAGGTTTTGATGGATCAGGCCCAAAGATCTGTGTGCAAAAACCTCAACACTTTTATCAAAACGTAAATATTTTTGTGTATAGATTATTTCCATCACATTGCCAAAGATCATCTTGCAAAGTTCAATTAAAGTTAAGTTTCACTGCATATTCTCACAATATAATCATTATCTTTGTCTACTGGTTATGATGCATACATCCCACCAAAGTGGCTGTGAGTTTGAGGCCGGCAAAAGATAATTTCTCAAGCTCGTGGTGTCTCGAAATAGCCACAAGAACTGGTACATGTATATGCCCATGAAACTGACCATACAAGTGTATATGTGTTCAGCCTTATTTACATTCCAGATATCATGAATGTTTTACTGTTTCTACGAAATATAAAAGCTCTCTTGAAGGTCCTGTATTATATTTCAGTGAAATAAAGAAGGTGAAGGACACACGCAAACACTTTGAGAAGATCAGTGACGATATGGACAGTGCATGTTCCCGCAACTCACAGGCTCCGAGGAGTAAACCACAGGTACTTGTATGATAGTAAACCACAGGTACTTGTAGGCTAGTAAACCACAGGTACTTGTAGGCCAGTAGACCACAGCTACATGTAGGCTAGTAGACCACAGGTACTTGTAGGATAGTAAACCACAGGTACTTGTAGGATAGTAAACCACAGGTACTTGTAGGATAGTAGACTACAGGTACTTGTAGAATAGTAGACCACAGGTACTTGTAGGCTAGTAAATCACAGGTACTTGTAGGCTAGTAGACCACAGGTACTTGAAGGCTAGTAAACCACAGGTACATGTAGGCTAGAAGACCACAGGTACTTGAAGACTAGTAGACCACATGTACTTGTAGGCTAGTAAATCACAGGTACTTGTAGGCTAGTAGACCACAGGTACTTGTAGGCTAGTAGACCACAGGTACTAAAATGTACTAAGGCTAGTAAACCACAGGTACTTGTAGGCTAATAAAACCACAAATCCTTGTAGGCTTGTAGACCACAGGTACTTGTATGATAGTAAACCACAGGTACTTGAAGGCTAGTAAACCACAGGTACTTGTAGGATAGTAGACCACAGCTACATGTAGGCTAATAGACCACAGGTACTTGTAGGCTAGTAGACCATAGGTACTTGTAGGCTAATAAACCACAGGTACTTGTAGGATAGTAGACCACACATACTTGTAGGCTAGTAAACCACAGGTACATGTAGGATAGAAGACCACAGGTACTTGAAGGCTAGTAGACCACAGGTACTTGTAGGCTAGTAAATCACAGGTACTTGTAGGCTAGTAGACCACAGGTACTTGTAGGCTAGTAGACCACAGGTACTTGTAGGCTAGTAGACCACAGTTACTTGAAGGCTAGTAAACCACAGGTACTTATAGGCTAGTAGACCACAGGAACTTGAAGGCTAGTAGACCACAGGTACTTGTAGGCTAGTAAACCACAAGTACTTGAAGGCTAGTAGACCACAGGTACTTGTAGGCTAGTAAACCACAGGTACCTGTATGCTAGTAAATCACAGGTACTTGTAGGCTAGTAGACCACAAGTACTTGTAGGCTAGTAGACCACAGGTACTTGTAGGATAGTAAATCACAGGTACTTGTAGGCTAGTAGACCACAGGTACTTGTAGGCTAGTAAACCACAGGATCTTGTAAAATGGTAAACCACAGGTACTTGTAGGATAGGAGACCACAGGTACTTGTAGGCTAGTAAATCACAGGTACTTGTAGGATAGTAGACCACGGGTACTTGTAGGCTAGTAAATCACAGGTACTTGTAGGATAGGAGACCACAGGTACTTGTAGGCTAGTAAATCACAGGTACTTGTAGGCTAGTAGATGACAGGTACTTGTAGGATAGTCGACCACATGTACTTGTAGGCTAGTAAATCACAGGTACTTGTAGGATAGTAGACCACAGGTACTTTTAGGCTAGTAGATGACAGGTACTTGTAGGATAGTAAACCACAGATACTTGTAGGCTAATAGACCACAGGTACTTACAGGTACTAAGGCTAGTAAACCACAGGTACTTTTAGGCTAATAAAAACACAGATCCTCGTAGGCTAGTAGACCACAGATACTTGTAGGCTAGTAAACCACAGGTACTTGTAGGCTAGTAGACCACAGGTACTTGTAGGCTAGTAAACCGCAGATACTTGTAGGCTAGAAGACCTCAGGTACTTGTAGGCTAATAAACCACAGATACTTGTAGGCTAGAAGACCTCAGGTACTTGTAGGCTAGTAGACCACAGGTACTTGTAGGCTAGTTAACCACAGGTACTTGAAGGCTAGTAAACCACAGGTACTTGTAGGCTAGTAAACCACAGGTACTTGTAGGCTAGTACTTGAAGGCTAGTAAACCACAGGTACTTGTAGGCTAGTAAACCACAGGTACTTGTAGGCTAGTAAACCACAGGTACTTGAAGGCTGGTAAACCACAGGCACTTGTAGGCTAGTTAACCACAGGTACTTGTAGGCTACTAGGCTAGTAGACCACAGGTACTTGTAGGCTAGTAGACCACAGGTACTTGTAGGCTAGTAGACCACAGATACTTAAAGGCTTGTAAACCACAGGTACTTGAAGGCTAGTAGACCACATGTACTTGAAGGCTAGTCAACCACAGGTACTTGAAGGCTAATAGACCACAGGTACTTGTAGGCTTGTAAACCACAGGAACTTGAAGGCTAGTAAACCACAGGTACTTGAAGGCTAGTAAACCACACGAATTTGAAGGCTAGTAAACCACAGGTACTTGAAGGATAGTTAACCGCAGCTACTTGAAGGCTAGTAACCCCACAGGTACTTGTAGGATAGATAACTAGCTAGTAAAATACAGGTATTTGTAGGCTAGTAGACTGCAGGTTCTTGTAGTAATATAGATCACAGGTACTTGAAGGCTAGTAAACCAAGGATACCTGAAGGCCAGTTAAGCACAGGTACTTGTAGCCTTGTAAACCACAGGAACTTTACTGATAGTTAACCGCAGAACCTTGAAGGCTTGTTGACCACTAAATTTATATCACCTTGATTATGATATACATTAATTGAATTATGCAGTATCATAGAGCAAGTATCACTTTTGATAGATGAAGCTGTCTAAAATGTTTCTTAAAGATCAAAAACATGAATGGCATGTATTTTTGCATAGAATTACATAAGCTTTGCTATTTATACTACAAACTTCCCTGATTCATTTATCGCACAACTTTCATTTTCTGCAGGAGTGTGAAGATGCTCATAACCTGATGATGGCCAACAAGTCATGCTTCGCTCATACCTCGCTGGATTATGTCTACCAGGTAACTGTTGTGTGTTTCATGCTTTGCTTCTATCACGCTGGATAATGTATTTGAAGGTAACTGTTGTCTGTTTTATGCTTTGCTACTACCACCCTGGAAAAGATCTTCAATTTATCTGTTATCCGTTTCATGCTTTGCTTCTACCACCCTGGATAAGGTCTTCAAGGTAACTGTTGTCTGTTTCATTCTTGGCTTACACCTCGCTGGAATATGTCAACCAGGAAACTCTTGTCTGTGTCATGCCTTGCTTCTTCCACAATGGATTATATCTTCCTGGTAACTGTTGTCTATTTCATGCTTGGCTCACACCTCGCTGGAATATCTTTACCACATAACTGTTGTCTGTTATGGTTGCTTGTCCCTTGCTGGAATATGTCAACCAGGTTACTGTTGTGTATTTAATGCTACACTCACATCTTGCTGGAATATGTCTACCAGGTAACTGTTGTCTGTTCCATGCTTCACTCATACCTCACTGGATTATATCTTTCAGGTAACTGTTGTCTGTTTCATGCTTTTCTTGCAACTCGCTGGATTAAATCTACCAGGTAAATGTTGTCTGTATCATGCTTTGCTCACACATTGCTGGAATATGTCTACCAGGTAACTGTTGTCTGTTTATGCTCACACCTTGCGGGAATATGTCTACCACTGTTTTCTGTTTATGCTCACACCTTGAGGGAATATGTCTACCAGGTAACTGTTGTCTGTTTATGCTCACACATTGCTGGAATATGTCTACCACTGTTGTCTGTTTATGCTCGCACCTTGCGGGAATATGTCTACCAGGTAACTGTTGTCTGTTTCTTGTTTAGTTCTTATCTTGCTTCATTATGGCTGCCAGGAAATTGTTGTCTGTATAATGCTTGGCTTACACCTGGCTTGATCATGTCTACTAGGTAATTGTTGTCTGTTTCATGCTTGGCTCACACCTCACTTGATAATGCCTACCAGGTAACTATTGTTTGTTTCTTGCTGCGCTCACACCACACTTGATAATGTCTACCAGATAACTGATGTCTATAGCATGCTTGGCTTACACCTGGCTTGATAATGTAAACCAGGTATCTGTAGTCTGTATCATACTGTTGTCCATTTCATGCATAGCTTGATCACACCAAGAATTGATTATGTCTAACTGATCACTGTTCTCTGTTTCATGTTGCGATTACACCTCCATCGAGGTAACTGTTGTCTGTTTCATGCTTCGCTTACACCTCCATCGAGGTAACTGTTGTCTGTTTCATGCTTAGCTTGCTCACATCTTGAAGGATTATGTCTACGTGGTAAACGATGTCTGTTTCATGCTTGGCTCACTCACATCTTGAAAGATTATGTCTAGCAGGTTACTGTTGTCTGTTTAATGCTTTGCTTACACATCACTTTATTATGTCTGCCATGTCACTAATAGTCATCATAATGATCCTGTAAAGCCAGGAAATTGTTAAACAAATATCCAAAAGATCAAAGCTGGTTGAATTTTTGTAAAACCAGATCTTGCTTATGTCAAAGGCCTTTTTTGGTAATGCAAACGCCCCATTTGTGGGTGGAGAACTGTCAACTGTTTCTCTTACATTTAAAAAATGCAATCTGTGAATGTAAGGGTTAGTTTTTAAAGACATAACACACTGAAATTGGTATTTCTAGTGCAAACTGTGTCTACTGTAGTTTTAACTGCTAGATGCACAAGCTCCATGATTACAATTGTGGCACCCTTCATAATGCCCTGATCAGGTTTTTGAATTGCTAAACATATTTGAAAAACTTTACTATTGATTACATTTATCCATTGCCAAGTAAAATGTGGAAGTGAGCCCTATTCCTAGGGTTTTAGCTAAAGGGTTACGGAACGGTTCTGCACGAAGGCCTTTTTTAGTAGCACTCTTCTGCCCTCAAGGAAACCTGCATGGGTACCCTTCTGTCTTGATAGAATTAAATGCTCAAGACTGTTAGATATTTTGTTTGTATTGTCTAAAACTTATAATTAAATCATAATACACACTTTACATATCTGGCAGTTGAAACCTAATATTACTTCAATTAAACACAATTCCAAACATTTTCTGTAATATTGAAAATGTTCAAGTTCTTCATAGCCAGATTCAATGTGCCCTTCTTACTCTTAGCACCCTGTCCTTTTTCTGCAGCACCCTGTCCCTTTTCTGCAGCACCCTGTCCTTTTTCTGCAGCACCCTGTCCTTTTTCTGCATTTACAAATGTTTTTTATAACATTTTTGCTTCACTAGAAAACTTTGAGTTGTATATGTTTAATATCCTTCTATTTCAGATAAACATTTTGCAGTCAAAGAAGAAATTTGATGTTTTAGAAACAGTAAGTTTCTAAACATTTTTACATAAAAAATAATAATGAATAAAGTAACAATTTTGAAATCTGCGGAATAATAACTAAAACGCTATTGAGAGATGACCTAATTTGTTGCTAAAAGGTTTTGTGAACACTTCTTAAATCAAGTTTTAAAATTGATCTGCTGTATATTCTATTGCTCAATTCAGAGATAACTCTCTGACACTAACCATAAGTATAATAGTCTAGCCTGCCTTTATGAAATGAAATGAAATGCCATCCAAGTACCAAGTAGTCTTCACCCTTTATTTTCAGATGTTGTCATTCATGCACGCCCAGGCAACCTTTTTCCATCAAGGTCATGACCTGTTCAAAGATACAGAAGAATCTATGAACACTGCAAGGGATCAGGTAATATTATGGACATAGGCTTTGTATATCCGGGACTTCATTTTTGAACCCCAGATTTGTGCCACTTGTAGCCCCAAATGGATTTGCACCCCTCAATTTTTTTCCTTTCACACTTTTTTGGTGCAGAATACTTACAATTAACTTAAATTTTTGTGGTCCAGGGCTCCATTTCAATAAGATATCATAGTTGTAAAACTTGTGTTGCTTAAAAGTGCTTAGAGACGCTAAGAGTTACGGGCATAATCTATGCGATAAATGTCCTTAGGATACTTTTATTAAAACACAGTCACGCCCAAAATGGAGTTACACATAGAAAGTTATGATCTTTAGCCTAACTATCTGTATTGCAAAGAGGCCCAGTAATGCTTTTTGCATCTATCATATGGTGTAGGGGTGCAGAAACAGCTCACTTTTACTCCAGTTTGATAGAAACTTACTATTTAACCATGTATTATAAAATAGAAAAAATACAAAAATTATATAAATTAAAACCATTGAGAAATTCTGTTGATCACTGTGTATGCCATTGTTTAAATTGTTCTCGTTTTTTTCCATTTATTTGACATTGTCTGTTTCCAGGTGAAAGATCTACATGCAAATGCTCGTGTAGAATGGAAGGAAATGGAAGAACGCCACCATCTCGTACAAAACAAGGTAGGCTACTCTACACTTTTATATAGGGTTTTCACATTCAACATTCACAAGGTAGGCTACACTACACTATAATGTATGGGGAAGAGTTTTTGCATTCACCATTCACTCATGTGGTTTTTCATAAAATGTGGTTTTTCATAAAAGTATGTCTGTTAGGTATTCAGTTTAGTATTTATCATTTTTAGCTCGTCTTTTTTCCATGGGAAGAAAAGTTGAGGAATTGTGATAGCCTTGATAGCTTTTATCATTGTCAAGTTATGCCCCTTGTTTAATTGAATAACAACAAGAAGGTGCCCTTGTTTCTCTTCGTTATCCAATTGGAATTTTATTTGGGCCCATAAGCTGTGGTATTGAATTAATCAAATATAAACCATTTACAACTTTTAAAGATTGAAAAATCTGAAGATAAAAAACACATTGATGAAAAAATAGAGAAATAGATACAGAAAGTTGATATTGGCAGCAGGATTTGATCCTGGAACCGCTGGATAGCTAGACGAGAACTGGACCACTTAGGTATCAATGTACAATGTTACAAGTCTTATGTTATACGCTGAACACAATTTATGATTCAATCAGAATTTGTTAATTTTGCATTGTTATGAATGTCATTATTCAAGTGTGTATGTTTTACAAGGTTGGGTAAAATACTTTAGAGCTAATCTATTTTTGACAGCACTTTTTCCTATCAGGCAGAAGGTTAAAAAGAAGTATTTAAAAGGCTTTATGGAACCAAGAATAAGATTTTTTATTCCTTAATTAAACAAATATATTGAACAAAGCTAAAAGTGTGGCTTAAAAGGAAATGATAAAATATAAAGACAGGGACTGTTGACATTGGTGGGTATGCTTTTTAAAACAGAACAGGTTCAAATCTCAGGTGATGTTGTTTTTTACACACAGAATTGACCAGAATGGGGAAAAAAGTTTCAGGCTACTGAATTCATGTTTAACTCTGCGATACATGTAAGCAGTAAGGTTATGTGCAACAAGATAAAAAAACTTCTATTGTTATTGGAGTAAACTATTGTAAGTAGATTTTCTTTGCGGTTTTGCATGTTTTGAAGAGTTACGAACAATGTGGAATATACTGCCTATGTTTGATTGTACTCTGAGCTTCATCATGTTCCCTGGGATAGTTTACTGCAAAACACGTTTTCATCACAAGCCAGTCATGGTGGAGATTTAGCTTTAGAAATAAAAGCAAACTAAACAAAAGGCTCATGCTACAGTTATGCAATCCGCAATAGCTCAATTGGTAATGCTCCTGCCTACTGGCTAAAGAGAGTATTTTGAGGGGTGACAGCGAAAAGGTTCTATCTTGTTCTTTATTTAATATCAGTTAGAACATTTTCGCATTCACTCCTCAATTTGATTATTAGCTTTGAATCTCAACGAAACCACAATTTTCTCAATTTGTTTTATTTTGAACAATTATTCAATCAAAGCTTTTGTCTGTTAACCATCCCACAGTGTTATGTAATAGGTAGATTTTAAGAAGGTAATTTTAACAATTAAGTTTGCAGGGTTGGCACAGCCTGGCGCTGACTTATAAGTTAGAGGTCCAAAATTAATTATTTTACCTGATAGCATGATAAGATGATAGCTAGTAAGACATAATACCATTTCGTTTAGACATAATAACATATCTGTTAGACATTTATCATGTCTGTTAGACATAGTAGCACAAGATGTCAGAATATAATACACTGTTGTGGCCTTCCACTGGCATGGCTGTCTTTGATAATAATTTTTCCCAAATTTTGTTGTTGTTTATTATGTTGATCATGCTTTTTCCTGATTGATTTTTTTATTTTAATATTTTCAAATTGAGAGTTTACATGTTAATGTATACTTATTCCCTTTTTAACACATTGCTAATATAAAGGATTTTTGTGTATAAATATTTCTGCTACGATAATCGAAGGTTAAATGAATTTGAGAATTTATTTGGAAACCACCAAAGTGCAAAACCCTTCGTTACATAAAAAAGAATCACATAAAAAAAAGTGACTCATTTCAGTCGGGTCTGGGTTCTTTCAAACTTCAGTTTTCTTATCTGTTAAGTATGAGAATGTTTATTCAAACAAGAAACATTGGCAATTTTAATTAATTGTAACTAGTTGATGATTTATTTACGAAGAATTTGCTATTGGGAAGTTGCTGATAATATTCAATTTCTTCTGCAATTATAATGTTTCTTGTGTGATAATCCAGGCAATGAGGCCTATGGATGAATATAGAATTATTTCTGGAAACCATAGTTGTATGCAGTCATATTGGATAACTTGATTTGATAGGAACATTTACTGTTATAGTTGTGAAGAAAAAACCTCAAGTTTAATTGTTTTACCATTGTAATGAAATTTATAACACTTACCATCTTCAAAAAGCTTACAAATATAAAGTTAGTTTTGAATTTACTATAGGTCTATCATAAAATAGGACATATATTATTGACAACCTAATAGAGGAGAGGGTGGGAGGTTGAAGGATTGTTGGCAGGCAGGCCGTGGTTGGGGGAGGTTTGATGGTGACCTTTATCTTGTCTACTGTCATCTGATCATCATCAGCCAGCCATTTTGATTCAGTGGCTTTCGAGATATGGCTCTTGGATAGCTTAAATTACCCTAGTTTTATGTTGTGGGTGCTGTAACTAGCGCAGCTATTGTCCTATCATCACCTTACTTGGACTACATGTGTATGCGCAGAATATCTCAGCCAGGTTTGATAACCAACCATGTGCTCTAATCCCCTTAGAGTTATTACCCTTAAAATCACTGTATTTACACAGACTTTATTTTGTCTGGACTGTTGCATTAGGAGCTGTTGTCTGATCATAATCTTACTTGGACAATATGTGTATGGGCAAATATCTTGGCAATGTTCGATAATCTGCCATGTTGCTGCAATCAGAGAGTTATGGCCCTTGAACTAATTAATTTACACAAACTTAAAACAAAACAATCATCAATTTCGCCAAGAGTATCTGGTGACAGTTTGCTAATGTGTTTAAAGATTGTTTTTCTCATTTCTTATCAATGGACAACTGACTGTCAAGCTTCTTTTACTCAGTACAAAGTAATAAGCTTGTTAAAAGTTGTACTTTTTCCTGATGACACAAACATAGTTATCTTGATAGGTTTATCAATGGCAAACTTTTTTGTTATATTAAAAGCAACATTTCTTTGAACAACAGATTTTTATTTTTTTATTTGAATAGTCTGATAGTGTTGTAACCTCTGATGTAATCTGAATTACTTTTGTTGACAGATTACCAAGATGCAATTTACATTTTATTTCAATTGGAATGTAGACCAAAGAGAAGAAATGTTTATAAAGTGCGTCTTTATAGATAGTAAGGCACGGGGATATTTCACTTGTGATTTGTTTATACAGGTGGATTCAGAAAATTGCTGACTTTGCTTGTCTTGTTGTGTTTTTTTTAATGAAAAAAATGAGAGTTTTTGTAATAGGTTTTGTGTGGTATACAGCATACCAGTCAGAATCTGCATGCAAATGGCATCCCTGTCAGAATCTGCATGCAAACGGCATACCAGTCAGAATCTGCATGCAAACAGTGTCCCTGTCAGCATCTGCATTCAAAGGGCATCCCAGTCAGCATCCCTGTCAGCATCTGCATGCAAAGGGCATCCCAGTCAGCATCCCTGTCAGCAGCTGCATGCAAAGGGCATCCCAGTCAACATCCCTGTCAGAATCTGCATTCAAATGTCATCCCTGTCACAATCTGCATTTAAACGTCATCCAAGTCAGCATCTGCATGCAAACAGCATACCAGTCAGCATCTACATACAAACCACATCCCTGTCAGCATCTGCATGCAAACAGAATACCAGTCCGCATCTACATACAAACCAAGTCCCTGTCAGCATCTGCATGCAAACGACATACCAGTCAGCATCTACATACAAACCAAGTCCCTGTCAGCAGCTGCATGCAAACAGCATACCAGTCAGAATCTACATACAAACCAAGTCCCTGTCAGCAGCTGCATGCAAACAACATACCAGTCAGCATCTACATACAAACCAAGTCCCGGTCAGCAGCTGCATGCAAATGACATACCAGTCAGCATCTACATACAAACCACGTCCCTGTCAGCAACTGCATGCAAACGACATACCAGTCAGCATCTACATACAAACCAAGTCCCTGTCAGCATCTGCATGCAAGAGCTTAAATGACATTTTCTTCAGTCTGTTCCAAGGTATTGACATGAAATCTTTAAAACCCTTAATCGGTTTATGCTCATGGGTATCAAGGCCCTTAATTCCGTATTTAATAATTGTAGTGCTATGCCCCTTGATTTACAGAAACTCAAACGTACAGGTGTTGGCATCCACTTACCGTGTTCTTGTTTAGCAAATAAAATTAAAATGTCACTTAAGTTATTTTGGTTTTATGCAGTATAAAATTTATTTCTTTTTTTTTATCAGAATTTTATCATTTTCATCTATAGGATAAATTATGTAATTTCCTCCATTCATCTGAGAAAATAAATCACAAAACAGGATATACAAGCAGAGTTTAATGATCACTTTTGCAACAGATCAGTTACACTCATTGAAATATCTGCCATTTATATTTAATGATGTTTCAAAGAGTGTCAAATTATGCTGTGCTGGCTTTTATTTTTGCAGATAACAATTGCATGTTATGTCAAACAAATCTGGTTTACTAATCTTGGGCAAAACACGCAGACACAAAATATTAGTTTTCAGTAAACCAGCCCTATCAAAATATCTTCTCATTATCATTGTTTACTGTAAATCTATTAGGCTGGGCTTACCAGTAATGAAAAAGCTGCTTACTATCTTGAAATCATATCACTGACACTGAGCCAAGAAGTCATAACATGGAGTCAGTGGATATAATGAAAACCAGGCTTTATTGAAGTTACTAGAAAGTTCCCCCTGAAATAGTTTTTTTATTTGTTTACTAGTTTGCAATGCCATTATTTTATGGTGTTATGAGAATGATGTTCTGTTTTAAATTGTTTTGGATTGTTTGTTAACATTTTCTCTGTGTGTTCTAGCATCTAAAGACTCCAATCTGTTCAATATTCATCTGAATTAGTGATATAAAAAACTCAGAATATTTCTTCATATATATTTCATAATAGCTCAAATCACAATAATTATGGGTTTTTTCACGTTTTCTCTCAAGCAAGAAGTTCAAGGCTATTATACCTTTTCACTTCAAAACTTTTTTTCTCTGCAGTTGCAAGATTTATTTCTCTCATTTGTTAGAAGTTTCCTTCCTATAATTGTCATTTAAAGGTTACTTAAATAATTAAAAAAGTTAAACTTTTATGATAAGGTCTAAACAAAAAATATGTTTGTTTCTGGTTTCAATATTTATGCAAAAAGCTTTCAAGCCTATAAGAAATAGGGTAGGTAGATTGGAAAATCGTTTTAATTTCTTCATTATACAAATTGTTTCTTGAGAATTTTCTGTTACCAAAAACTATAAATTATATGCTTAAGAACATCTATATTATCAGTATTAGCATCACTAGTATTTCAAATGCCCAAAACACTTTATTTTTAAAAGGAAAAAAAAATAAACAAATATGCAAGTGATGAAAAATATTTCTCAGGGCAATAAAAGGTTTTGGGTCGTTGCAAAAAAATAAGGGTAAGTTGGGACAGAAACCAGAAACAAACATTTTTTATACCTAATCTTTTTTAATTCAACATTTAAAAGTACAGCCTGAGTGACTCATTAGTAAAATACAACAAAAACACAGAAATAGATTATTTTATTTTGTAAAACAACACTGTTGAACACACAGAAAAAACATATTATGTTAATTACAGAAAAGCTCAGTAAAAAAGTGAATATAATTTAGCTTCTCCATTTACTGAAGTCAATGTAAACTTGCACTTTGCGGTTTTGATATATTTATTGCAGATGTTAATGAAAATAACAGTCTTGCATTATTTCTTATGTGAATACCTTATTCATTTTATGTCTTCAAATCACACAATTATTTAAGCATTATATATTTTTTGTCATTTATTTTCCAGACATTGTATGTATCCATTTCACAGATATCTTTGCTTTTTCCATCAGCAGCTTGGGGAAGTTTCAAAATCCACATTTAAAAGATAAATAGACAGGAGTTCACAAAGTTTCAATATGAATTTTGCAGTTTTACCACTCTTTGTGATATATATATACATACATTTTTTTATATTGCTTCATTTCAACTTCATATATGAAACATAAAATGCCGTTATCTGTCTATCTGGTCCTTTCTATTCACTCCTCTTTACAAAAAATATCAATTATATAATTATTGTACATCCTTTTCCCCTTCTACCGCATTTTTCTTGCCCTTGCCCTTACGTTTTTTGCATCTGACCGTTCCATCCTCCAAAGTTTGACACCTATTTCTCTTCTTCTTCCTTTCACACTTTACTACATTCCCATCTTCATCCTTCTCACACTTCCTTCCCTTCTTCCCCTTCTTATTTCTCACCTTCCTCTTTGTCCTGCTTGCATCAGTGTTCCTTTTCTTATTCCTTTGCCTCTTCAGTCGTCTTTTCTCTTCTCTTTCTCTCCTCTTCCGATCTCTCTCAGCTTTTCTTGCAGCTTGTCTTGCAAGCTTGCTGTAGGATGATCTTTCAGCATTAGAGCTTGATGTACCCCTGTCACCACTTGGTGGTTTAATGATGACCCTTGTGCCTCCCATATTTGTTGGTCTTTGTTGAACAACAGGAGGAGCAACAGTTTCTAACCTTTGGAATTGGTGCTGATCTTGTCCTTGTTGTTCTTGTCTTTGTTGGGTTTCTTTGTGTTCCTGCTGTTGGTCATCTGCTGTTTGTACAGCTTGTGCGTCTGGTTCACTGATGCTGGCTTGCTGTTGTCTTGCTTGCTGCGTTTGCACCACCTCAGTGAATTCATTACGAGCAAGAGACTCAATTTCTCTACCCTTTAAGGATTCTGGCTCCCTACATGTAGGCTTCTCATACTGGTGGAAGGACACTTCAGAGTTTGTCATCCAGTCATGCAACCAAAGCAGATTTCTGTCGCACACAAACATGTTTTCGTCCAGCAAGACCTGTTTGGCATTTGGAAACACATTCTTCAAGTTTTCTGGCAGAGTGTTAAGCTCATTGTACTGCAGATTTATCTTCTTCACTTTTTGGAGAGGAGCTGCATTTCCTTCTTGTATTTTTGCCATAAAAGCTCTAGTTAGCATGATGCTGCTCATTATGTCAATGCTTGTAACATTTGGCATTGCTTCAAAGATATTTTCTGGCAGTATTTGGTCTTCACTTGCTAATCCAGATTCAAAAAAGGACATTGCAACATCAGTTAGAGAGTCAAGACCTTTGAATGCTCCTTGTTCAAATTTTTGAATTGGATTGTGTGTAAGCTCTAGAGATTCAAGTTTAGGTGTGTGTGTAAATGTTCCAGGCATAATTTCAGTGATTACATTTCCCTGAAGATTAAGACGTTGAAGCTTGTTAACATCCTTCAATGAATCTTGGTGAACTTTAAAGATCTTGTTATTTTCAAGATTCAAATCAATCAGATCTGATTCTGGTGTGAATAACATCTGTTCCAGTTCAACAATCTGGTTGTTGTCCATGAAGAGTTTAGACAGTGCTTTTGGCAGACCTCTTGGAACATATACTAGGTCATTCCTACTCATCCAAAGCTCTTTCAGATTCACCAGACTTCCAAATGATCTGTGGTCAACATGAGAAATCTTGTTATCATTCAGAGTAAGCATTTTAAGGCTGGTGATGTTTTCAAAGTCTTCTACATTGATTGTAGTGATTTCATTATTGCCAAGTCTGTAGTCTGCAAGGCTTGGTGGCATGGTTTTCGGAACTGATGTAAGATCGCAGTTCGAAAAATCAGCCAAGCTCAACATTGTGCTGGTGAAGGTCAAATCAGTCAAGGTCATTAGTGGATTGTTGCTAAGCAATAGTACCCTTAGCATGGCCAGATTTTTGAATGCATCTCCGTCGATCGCTGAAATTTTATTATTACTCAAATCCAACATTTTAATCATCTTATTATTCTCAAAGTTTTTGTTGTCAATATTGGTAATCTCATTATTCCCAAATCTAACTGATTGTATCATTGGAGTGTTGTGAAGGATGACATCAATTTCAGACATCTTGTTGCCATTCAGGGAAATTGTCATAAGATTGTCCAATCCCCTTAAACCGTGCTTGTAGACTTTCCTGATTCGATTCATGGAGAGATCAAGGCTCATGAGATTAGGGGCTCTCTCAAAGGTGCCTCCTTGGACAATCTCAAGGCTGTTCATGGACATTCTGAAGGACTGAAGGCCTTGAAGGTCTGGCAGTGGGTCAAGATTCTGAAGTAATAGTGAAAAAATATTAAGAATATTTAATAATTAAAGATGAATAAAAATAAAATATTTTTCAAATTTTATGATTTTTTTTCAAATTTTATGATCTATTAGATAGTTTTATATGTGCAATGTTTAAGCTGCTGTAGTATTTTGCTTATTGAAGTTAATGTAAAGAAAACAGTAAGCCTTGGCTTTGAGTGACTTTGCTATAAATATTGAGCATTGTTTCTTTCTTACATCAACTGAAAAAAATATTGACCTAAAAACCATAGTGATCAGATAAAGTGATTAAGGTTCATACCTGTATGTTGTTCTGTGTGAGGTCTATGGTTAGAACATCATAAGGGAGGGGTTGGGGCAGGGAGCTGAGCCCTGCCCCAGGGCACCGGATACGCCCATGGTCACATGATCCGCACCCTGAAGGGCATCCCTCGCTTAGAACGGATAGGGAGAAAAGCAGGCACAGAGTGACTGAGAGAGAAAACGGAGGGGTCATTCCAGTTTTTTTCTCTTTCAGTGTTTTATAATGGTGGTTGTGTTTTTGATCTGAAAAAATAAAACATTGCAATGAATAAAAATGATTTGATTTTCTGTTTCAATTTTTACATTCATAGATTGCCAACCTGAAAGGCTGATCAGCATTTTGGCTCTCACTTGACATGATGATGGGATTTTGTTCACCTTTAGTTGTTAAAAGAAAGAAGAAAGTCAGCCATACAACATCCTTGAATTGTTTGTTTATAGTAAATTTGAAGGGTTGAGAAATGCATTGATATACACAAGTGATGCATTCCTGACATTTCTGCCCATCCTGGCCCTCACCCCAACCCTTTACCAACACACAACTACAATCTGTCTAAACAGCACAATTTTTTTTTTTAATTCTATACAAAGATAGTTTTTTAGATAGCTGGCAGATTTGATTTTATATTTATAATAAAAAAAGCCTGTGGTACAATTAAATGTTGGCGCTGTTTTTTTACCACTTATCGCTGTCATAGCTCAACCCTTGCCCCAGGTAGGAATCAGAATCTTAATAGGCGAAATTTTATGATGTTTTAAGTTGAAAAAGAAGCAATTACTTATAGTTCAGTTCTCATGAAATGCCTTCCTGTTTTTGTACTTAAACTGAACTTTGGTGTCAATTTTCGTCAAAAGTTTCTAAATGATTAAATGAGAATTTAATTTATGACTCCATTGGCAGGGATATTCACATAAACCCTGTTATAGCTTAAAGGAATTAACAGATCATTACGAAAGGTACTTATGATGTGAAAAACATTAGTTACAGATTTGACAAATTTCCCTTTTAAAATATGATCATCTTTTTTTGGAAATAAATTGTCAATTGTTAACACTAATTTAAGTACAATTCATTAAATAATTTGATCAAAACATCAGATTTTATTTCTAACTTCTTTCCTGTAATGGATTTTGTGGTTATGTGGATTGATTGTGCTATTATGTGACAATAATGACAACAACCTATGCCATTGTTTGTTCAAACATTCTTGAATGTGAAATCTTGGTTGCTTAGTCACTTGAATTAGTAGAATCTCTAACATGCTAACTGAGGCTTGACTTTCTGTTTTCGGAAAAAAAAATGAAATAAAATACTTTTGAGTATAATATTTAAAAGAAAATAGTAAGCTACCTAATCTGATGAAATAGAGTATAAAATGGCTTCAGATGCCTTTTCGCATTATACAAAGTATTAAAATGAGAAACATATGTATAAAATGACAATTTGTATCTATTATAGACGAAGTATTTGCCAAATGCTGCTACATCTTATTATCTTTTACCACTTGAATTCTTTAATGAAATAGGTATATTTTATGGAATCAAGGAAAGGAGTATTATGCACTCTTTTCTACCGGCTCTTAGGGTGCATTGAGTCAGTTTGATTATAAAGTGATTAGGAAGCTGCTTCCATCATCTCTGACAGGCAACATGGTAGCAGACATTCCTCCATCACAATCATTTATTTAGAATCAGTACTTAGGATTGTATATTATTCAGCTATGGTATCTTGTTTAGTAATAGTAGATTATTCAGCAGTATTCAGTGTGTGTTTTCTGAACAGTTTGTGGCCGAAATTTGCTGAAACATATCATTTTTGACCAAATGTGAAAATGAAATTCCAAATTTATATTTTATAAATATAAACAGGGAAAAAAGTGTTGGTCTGTAAGGTAGGGTTGTGGATTCATAAACAACACTTTATCACCTTCTTTTATCTTTTATGTCTATTGTTTCAAACTTTTAGGCAAAACTGGTTTCCTCAAGGCCCTAGGCCCATTCCCTAAGTGACAATAAAATACACTGGCATTTGTTTATTAGTGCAGTCTGTGTTCTGCAAAAGCTCCAAGAGTTGTTCATACAAATATTGTTATAGTGTAAACAATACTGTTTATGATCTATATCTCAGCCAGTGTTGTTACAGAATATTATTTGTAAGCCAAGAAGTTGCGCATTAATAATTTAATGATAATGTTCAAAGAAAATGAATAACAAGTAGATTAAAAGACTTGTAATGATCCATGTGATAACATATCTGTTTAGATGGTAATGAAGATGAATATTTATTATTATTTTGTTAAGATAAGCTTTGTATAGGGTGTTTTATTTCTCCAGCAAGTTCAAATAGGCCTCATCTGTTATGAGTGATGAGCTATTGTCACCACCTGGCTACAATCATCGGCAGCTTCTGATGCCGGTTTAATGTTCTTTAATGTCCTGAGTCATTTTCAAAATCATATATCTTATCTGCTTTACAAAGTCATTTGATTTTTACAACAAGTTATTTTTATAGAAATAGTCCCATCACTCTGGCTGTAATATATTTATATTATGTATAATCAAGATATATAAATATATAAGCATATAGCCTCTTGGTCAATTAAGGACAGGTTGAACTTGTTAAATAATAGTTATAATAATTATCATGATAACAATTCAACAACAACACCACCACTACCACCACCCCCACCAACAATGACAACAAAAAAACAACAGTATTATATAAATATTTAAAAACAAATTATAAATAAATTATTAAATAAAAAAAATAATATTATTTAATAAATGAATAAATAAAATAAATAAATAAATAATTATAAGTAAGGAATGATAAACCATTATAAAAATAAATATGCTTAAAGATCATACTGCTTATGCATTAAAGAAAATATTGGAATTAATATATGAATGAATGCATAAATAAAATGCATGATTATAATATAAGATTTATAAAATAATGATTGTAATAAAATGATAATAAAAAGAAATCTAGAATAATAATACCAATAATGCTAATAAACAATGTACTGTTTAAACTAATTCAATACAACATAATCTAATTTAATTAAATCATTATGAGAACAATAAAATTATCGAAACAAAACATACATTTGTGTCCAAGCAACAAGCACTACTTTCAGTGAAACAAAAGCAGTTGTGTGATATTGCAAAGACAAAAAAATAATTGTAAAAATAATTTGCTTACCTGTAAGAAAAAAAACTTTTAATTATCCCCTTCTGTCCATCACACTATCTGCAAGAAGCCAAGATTCAGTGCTAATCCCAGTGATTATCTGAGATTATCCAGTTGTTTACTTATGGGAAGCAGCTTTGTATATGTTGCATGGAGTAAATAACCACCACAAAACCGCTGATGGTTTTGTACCAGCCCTGGAGGAGAAAAATGGCCTAGTGTGGGCTGGTCCAAAAGTTACAGATATTTATATTAGCAAAGAGTATTTTTGATTAAAAAAGGATTGGTTTTAAAGGAAATATATGAAGCATCACAAAAATACAAAATAAAAACCAGCCAAATTCTTGCAATACAATGTTGTTGTTTTTTAATTTCTAGCTAATATTCAAAGGATATATTTTTAGCTTGACTTTTCGAAAAATTAGAAGACTTTAATACTCACCACAGCGTCAGTGTCCGGTTAAAGTTTTAGGGCAAGTTGTCATTTTCACTTATAGCTCTAACACTTCTTTCAATTGACTTAAAACTTCACACAGTGGTTCTGGACCATCACACAGCGAGGTTACATAACTCCATATTATCCTAAATACAAATTATGGGCCCTGATGGACTTAGGAACTTAAGTTAAAGTTTTAGGGCACATAATGTGTTCGGGTTTCAGTCAAGTTTCAGGCACATTTTTATATTTTTAACCAGGTTTTCACAAAGTGAAAATGTGAAACTTGGTTATTAGAATGATGAACGTCATTGTTTTTGGGCAGGCCAGTGGGACGGTGGCGTCAAACTCGAATAATTTGAGTAAACTTTGACATATTGTGATCAAACTTGATATAAAGGAAGAGTTTATTGAGACCTTTCATGGGATTGCATTTGGTGCCCCTAGGGTCAAGGTCAAGGTCACTGTTTCTAAAAGTAGAATAATGGTTGGCACTAATAACTTTAGTTAGGGTTGACATATTGTGACCAAACTTAGTTTATAGGAAAAGAGACCGTTCATGGAATTGTGTTTGAGGCCCCGAGAGCCAAGGTCAAGGTCAAGATCACTTTTACTCTTTGAGTTGTGTCCTGGATTTTTTCTGTCAGTTTATCTTGTAATTATAGCGGAGGAAATAAACATGTAATTGAAATTTGGGCCTTTAGGAAAAAGAACACAAAATTACCCCCCCCCCCCCCACTATTTTATGATCTTAAAAAAAGCTATTAGAACTTATTTAAAAGCATTTTAATGTTTTTAATCTATAATTATGACAATTAATCAATGATGTTAATTTGCATTTTTTATTTCTTTCCTCTTTGAAACACTACTTTATAAACACCCATAAAAAAACACATTTGCACAAGAACGTGCATGTGGCTTGTAATAAATTGCATCCTTGTGCAAGATCATTGAGTCTCACTAATTAGATATTAAACATGCCTTGCGGTGATTTGAGAAAGAGCTTTTCTCTCAACAGCTAGCTCTCCAAAAGAGTGTCTTTGGTGCTCCAAAGTTCCTCCAACATCATTTGTTTAATGTTCATTTAATTATGCATATCCAAGTTACAAGTGAAATACTCAAGGGCATAGCCAAATGAATGCTGTTTTAATTTAGTTTAAATGTCTAGGGCCTAAACCAAATTGGGGCTAAAACTTCTTTAGCCTTTCACTATGTACTTGCCATGTTGCCATGGATACATAATAATGCTTGCAAAAAAGCGTTTTCCATCATCAAAGTTCATAACCATTTATCTGAAGTTTTTTTGTCACATAGGATGAAGCAATAATTTGTATTGCCCCAATGGGCGGCATATAGTAATCAGTCCTTCCGCACGGTTTCCAATTATTTATTTGCAAATGCTTAGGCCTAGGAACCTCAAACTTGGCAGGAAGGTTATTATAACATTATTTTTTAATATAAAATAAATAGGCAAATAATGCAACCTAAAATGAATAAATTTTGTGTGGAGATGCAATTTCTTCAGATGTAGCATTGAAATGCTCTCTATTTCGTTCCAGATGTGAATGTCTTTCATGTTGATTTATGGGACAGTGTGCTTTTGTTTGTTACTTAATTAGCAAAGCAAGTGTGGGCGGATTGTTTTTAACCGCCCTGAGTCATGCTTGCATCTTGATGATGGGAATTTCTCTTTCTTCTTTTGGGGCAAATACCAAAGATGTCAAAACTGAAGTGTCCTTGTACATCTTGTACAATGCATAATAGACATTGCATAGCTGTTTTGTTAATCTGTTGTTAAAGTATAGTTGTAATCCTCTTGACTTCTACATCTTGAATTGTGGCCCTTATTTGTCACACTAGCTGTACAAGTCTTATTTGAGGAATATATGGCTACAAAATAAAACTGTATACATTTATCAGCCTGGATAGAACTTGAAAATGCAAGAGTTATGGCCCTTAATTTACTTAAATTTTTCATGGTATAAAGTGCATTAACTTAAGTCTTAGTAATAGTTAGAACATATTGAATTTTTAAAATCTGAATGATTAAGACAAGTGGAGCTTGGCTGGCCCTGGCCTTCTTAGTCATGAAGATTTGACTCAGTGAGTTCCAGCTGCTTAGATTATAGCGTTTTTCATCAGGCGTGGACTCCAATTATGACATCGTGTCTGTTGACTTGTAAATCTGCAGTTTTAATAATTAAGCCTGGCACTTATTGGAGGTTGATAGGTGATCTCATTAGCTGTAGATGTGTGTTATAATCTATTAAATGGTTATAAAAACTAAGCTGACATGCATGACAAGTTCTAATGATATATCATACCATTTTTGCATCCTACCAATAGCTTCAGGTATAAAACGGGTAATAAGCTTGCCTACCTAAGAACTTGTGGAATTAGCTTGATGTGAAAATTTAGTAATTAGTTAGTCTTATTGATGAAGATGGGGCAGACCGAGCACAGAAACCGAGCCTTCTTTATGTCTCCCTTATTGATAAATATATGCTAACTGACTTAGAATGTATTACCTACCTTTTGTTGGGTTGTATATGGCACACAAAATTGATCTTGATGCATTTATGCTTCTAGTGTGTTCTGTTTTAATAATGGGGCCTGTTTAACTATGTTGCATTGCATATTCACTGGACATGAAAATTACATTTCCATATATGGTAACGCTGAAGAAGATTCTGAGTAGGTGGATTTTGAAGAGACTGCTGAACAATGAAATTCTTACTAGTGAAGTGAAGTACTTGTACAAGCTTATCAGCAGTTTCATTGACCAAATAAGTAGGTTGCATTCTAGTTGTGCGAGTATAAAGTCCCAGAATTACTGCTGCTTTCTATTTTTGCTGGATTTTCATGTAAGGTTGCATTTCAGATGTTTTCTCTCTTGAAATAAATTAATCTAAATTGTAATGCCTGAACTGGAACCCTAATCTGACCAAAGAAGCTTTTTGGGGGCATTTGTCACATTCCTGTGACCGTGCTTGTTTGTGAAATCAATTAAGCTTTCAAATAACCCTTAAACTTCAAAGATTATTTTTCTTTGACAGTAATCTTTAAATTTCATAGCAATCATGTTGTTTTAGAAGGCAGCTGCCAGTCTGTCTTTATCTCCGATAGTCATAAGCTGCAGCATTGGTGATTTATAGTGGATGCACAAGTGGGTCTTGTACTGCCTCTGCCTCTGCAAGCAATAATTTAGCACTCGCCTCCGGGTTGAATCATTTTTCGAGTAAGCTTTTTCAGTGATATCTGTCAAAACCTTCAAAATATTTTCTGCATCCCATATTATGGTAAAGGGTTGTTTTGTGCACAATACTGATTATGATTGTTTTCATGGTGGCCGTTTTCCTTTAGCTTCAAGTTACAAGTGGTGGAGTTAGGTTTCAAATAAAGTGGTTTAAAAAATAAATAAATAAACAATGGAAGTTATTTTTTTCTGAACTAAAGAGGGTAAAAGCTTGGTGTCTATGCCCATCGTGGGCGGCATCTTCATGCAGAATCGTTCATGCTGGCTGACGTTGATTAAGCAACTGCCGGAGGTTTCATTATAGAAGCAATTTTGTGGCTAGGAGGGATATTCAACAATATTGCTGCGCTATTGAAAATCATTCCAAGGTTACTTGATGAAATGGCCCACGGCACCTATGAAAATCCCTTTAAAGTACAAATTACCCAAGTACCCTTGAGAATCCTTTCTGGGCCCGAATCACTCAGGTGTCTTGATAAAATGGCCCCTGTTGATAATTTAAAGCTGAATGTAGTAAACATAAGAGGAATGAAGGTTATGATAAATGTTTGTGATTGTATTAGACAAATGTGGTATATATTTATTATTTATTTTTATATTTTCAGGTGGTTGGTTTCACAGTGAGCGATGAGGACCAAGATGGCGGGGTACATATGGAGGGCTACCTGTTTAAGAAAACAAAACATGCTTTCAAGGCCTGGGTTAGGTGAGAGGTTGCTGTAATGTAAAGTGTGAGAAATAAAACACATTTTATAATCAAATGGGTAACAATAATCAACCATCAAATTGGAAATCGAAAGAATATTTCATTTAAAAAAAAAAGAAGATATGTTTCGTGCATTTGAAGCACAAACTTGAATACATGATTTTATTCCTCAATTTCGGTAGTATTCATTTGTTATTGAGATGATTAATTGATATGTTTGATTATTCAGCCATAACTATTGCTCCATATACTTGTGCTTGTTGATTGAAATTATTTTACTCACTGCTGACAATCAAAGTTTGAGGAAGAATATTGTGCGTGGTCAGTTGCCAGTCAGTTTGTCAGTCTGTTGCAGTTTTTCTTGAAAACTCCTGGATGGAATTTAAATTAACTTCATACAATTTTAGAACTTGATGAGAGGAAATGCAGTGTACAGAAAACATAACTCTGTTTCAGCTATTCAAAGAGTAATTGCCCTTTGTTACTTTTTCTTGTTCGGAGCAATCAACTTGAAAACTCCCATGGTTAAGCACAATGATAGGAATTGCAGTGTACAAGAACCATAACTCTTTTTCAGCTAATAACAGAGTAACTGCCTTTTGTTACTTTCACTTGTCTGGTGCATAGCTTGAAAATATAACTTGATGGAATTCAATAAAACTTTATACCATGGAAAAGCACAGGAAGTGCAGTGTACAAGAATCATAACTACATTTTAAGTTTATAACTAAGTAATTGCCCTTTGTATTTTTTTCTTGTCGGGCGCATATCTTAGAATCTTATTTAATTAAACAACACACAGTGGATAAGCATTATAAGTGGAAATGTAGTGTACAATAACCTCTTGAGTTATGGCCCCTTTTCAATGAATTAGTTTGCCATTCCTGTGCCCAGGTGGCATTTGGGGGTATTAATCCTGTTACATCTCAAGTTATTTTAATGTTATCTCATGTTTTAATGCCATTTTTGTGTGTTTATGCTGTATTAAACCATGACAGATAGTGAGTTCCTCTTAATCAGGCTAATTTTGGCCATTAAGCATTTTTAACCTTTTCATTATTGATATTGAACAATGTAATATTTTATATCTAATCTAGTTTTTTGGTCATTTGTAGGGAATGGTTTTCAATGGAAGAGAATCAGCTGAGGTATCAAAATAAAAAAAAATGAAAAAAAGTTATATTGCAAAAAACTTTTTTTTGCTATTTGCAGACGATGGTTCTCCATAGAAGACAATCAGTTGAAGTATCAGAAGCGCAGCAAGGACAATGTTGTCACAGTCATGGAGGACGATCTGAGGTTATGTACCGTTAAACCAGTCTACGACATCGACCGGAGATTCTGCTTTGAGGTCCTCTCTCCTTCCAGGTGATTCCGAGTAACTGCTGTTCTTAAATCGAATGTTGCCATCCATATATAATAATCAGTTGTTAAAACTAAAGTATTAAATCTATTTTTATACCAATATCGTTCTTTCATCTATTATTTATGTTAAAGTTGGAACATATCATTTAAAATCTTAATGATTAAGAAGACTGAGCCTTAGGCCTTTTTAGTAATTAAAATGTTGCACAATGTGTTCTGACTTAGACTATAATGTTTTCAGAACATGGGGAAATAATGAAGTAATAATAATAGGTCATAAACTAAAGGAGGAACAAAATTTATTTGATGTGCTTATGCCTTTTTCTATTAGGTTTTTGTTTGTTACAGGACCCATTTACTAGTATACTACATAATGAGAAAAAGTACTGTTAATTTTTTCTAATTTGGGGATTTTATGCCATGGATATTGTCTTTCTGCAGGAGTCACATGTTACAGGCTCATACAGAGGAGGAGTTCCAGGCCTGGGTCACGGCAATACAGTCGGGGGTAACACGAGCTTACAGGGAGGCGGAACGCAGGCAGACAGAAAATGAGGTGGGTAGAGCAAATGATGACTACCGTAGCAGTGAAGAGTTATGTATGGGTCAGATAACTATACAGTCGTGTGTTACACATAAAGTCTAAATAACATCCAGTAGCCAGTGTGTAGGCGGGGCTTATTATGTATGTCAATAGGGTTAGGTTTGTGGTAAGTGAGGGTTAAGGTAAGGTAGTGGCACAAAGCCACCACCTAATTTAAATATTTGTATTAATATCATGCCATTTCACCTTCTACTGGATGATTGGAACTTATGATATATTTTACTGTCCATCTTTAAGTTGAAGAACAAGGTATAATAGTGACACACTATAAATAAGTAACTATTGTGTTTGAGATTGTCTGGAAAGTCACATTTTTCGTTAAAAAAAGTCTTCACAATTTCAATACCTGTTTCTGCTTAACAGTATGACACAGGCAGCGTAAGCAGTGCTGGAGGAGCCAACTCCACATCGAGTCTTGCTTCACTGGACACGGAGTCTGCTGGGCAGCCGAAGAAGGGCAAGGGACAATTGTGAGTGGCATCTTTCGCTGACATAAAATTGTTTTGATAACTCGGAAAATCTTTACTGTAAGTATACTGTGTAAATGATGCACTTGTATGCCCTGGACTGCCCGCTCCCTATCTGTGGTGTTAGGCTTCTGACATTTTTTTCCGGGTCCATTTCTGGTCCAATTTGCTTAAATAGAGAAATAAATGGAAGAAAAGGTTTTTGTTTATTTTAACTTTAAAGGCACTTAACTCACATCGATTGATGGATTTAATTACAGTTGAACACCATAAATCCGAAATGTAGGGACCCAAAAATTTATTTCGGAATAGCGTTATTTCGGAGTTACAATTTTCTTGAAAATGACAGCATTCGCGAATAATAGATGACATGACATACTAAGTCGTGAAGATTGCAATGTCAGTTAAATGTTACCAATACGATACATTCGGTTTGAGTGATCTTTCATTTTCAAAAATAGTTGTTGATTTATTGTTTAATAAATGACAAATAATTTGTTATTATACATATTTATTAAAACAACATAAAACAGAATGACAGCGCATGTATGTATTCTGAACATAGCACAGTTTATAAAAGCAGGAGCACTAAAATTACATGTTGTTTAATCAGTATCATTTGGTTTATTTTTTAAAGAATGATGTGATGTCTCCCTGCACTCTGTTGATTCCGTTGATGTGTGTCTTAGTAACATATCCTTCCAGTTTGTTAATGAAGTTGTACACTACACCAACAAAATTTATCGCTCATTTTCTGACATTGATGTTTGTAACGCATGCTCAATGTCATCCTTTAACAAGCGCTAATTGTGCTCCATTGTCACCTCAAGCCGATGCCCGAGTGCATTCGCAGTATTTTGTGAAAAACTGATCAAGTTGGAAATAAGAATTGATAGATAGGTGTGAAATACCAAATCGGGGCCGTAATTTTTTACTTCGGAATAGCGATTATTTCAGACTTGCGATTTCGGGTTAAAGATAAAAAATTTAATTAAACAAAGAAGGAGAAAAATCGGGACAAAAAAATAATTTCGAAATAGCGATAATTTCAGATAAATGGTGTTCGGAATAGCGGTGTATCGACAGAACAGGACACATTTTCTTAGTGTCTTAAAAAGGACACTAGTACTGATTGTTTTCTCCAACGACTGCCAGTCAGTTTGATTCATATCAGCTGTCAGCTGTGTTCACAATCAAGCTTGAATAAATAAGTATAAACTAAACATAAAAAATATCTTTAGGCAACGTGAGCTGCTATACAAGGTCCCAGGGAACTCGAACTGCTGTGACTGTGGAATGCCAAACCCCAGCTGGACAAGCATCAACCTGGGCATTACCCTGTGTATAGAATGCTCTGGAATACATAGGTTAGTACCACTTGATCTTGAAGACCCAAGTAAGAGGAGAAGTGCCCCTAAATACACGTTGTAAGGTGTAAAGTGCACCAGAACATATATTATATTAGATTGCTCCAGAACACACACATAAGGTGTAGAGTTCTCCTGAACACACAAAAATAGTCTAGAGTGCTCCTGAATACACCTTATATTAGATTGCTCCAGAACACATACAGAATGTGTCAAGTGTTCCAGAAAATACCTACTAGGTTTGGAGTGCTTAAGAACACACACATTAGGGTTTGTTCAAAAACACTTAGATTGAGTGTTTATTCCTCTAGAAAACTGATAAGGTGCATTGTTGTCCGATTATAACTTACAGAGATGCATGTTTATGCCTAAATCTATCCACATAATTGTCTGTTAATAAAGCATTATCAAATTCGATAATAACCATCATTTCAATGGTTATCACAATTTTGATAGAAGATTTTTGAAATGGAATTGTGTTATTTATTTCAGGGGTTTTGGTGTACATGTGTCAAAGGTAAGATCGATCACACTCGACACCTGGGAACCGGAACTATTTAAAGTCATGTCTGAACTGGGAAACGATGTTGTTAACCGGATATATCTAGTCAATGAAGATGACTCCTTCACAAAACCCACACCAGAAAGTGACAGGTGGGTGAGCTGTATTAGCACTTCAAAAATTTTATGAACATTGTTTTTGTGTTGTTTTTTTAATTAATAAATGTTGGGTGCCAAGTGTGAGGTTGGATAATCATAAATTTGTTTAACCTGTTGTATTCTTTTTTTCACTGACCATCCCAAGGCAGTAGACCAAATATTCAATGAAATTATTGTTTAACCCAAGGTTTCTGTGAAATGTATTATATACTAAAGGCTAAAGGCCTAAATACTAATGGTTATCTGTCCAACAAGGCCTTCTGGGGGCATTTGTCACATTCATGTGACAGTCCTCTTTGTCCACTGTGCCTGTACTTTTCTTTCTATTATAACTTTAGTGTTATCCTTATAATTTATTTGATGAATAGACCAGGATATGTTTAATTCAAATTTGTCACCAACATTTGCATAAAGTATTAAATGAATAGCCATAAAAGTTCTGAAGAAATGTTATAAGATGCTATTTGTTCATTTGCATATTGGAGCAAGTTATTCAAATAAGCGTATTAAGTTGAACATATGTACTGATCAAAAACCTGAGATGATTATTTTTGTGGCAACTTGTAAAGCAGTATTAAAATAACTTTACTTTTTAAGTACAGAATTTCAATTTTATGCTAAACTATATAAAGAAGCTTTGCTGTATGTTTGATTAAAGAAATTCTCACCATTTTCAAATTGCAGAAACATTAAAGAAGCCTGGATTAAGGCCAAATACGTCCAGAAACAGTTTGTCTCTAAACTTCAACCCCCGAAATCCTCATCAAATCCCGATAGTAAAGTTAAGGGCTGGAGAGTTAAAAAGAAAACCAGGAAATCTCCAGCAAGGGAGATTAAGGGAGATAACTCTAAACAAGAAGGGAAAGATAACTCTGATTCGAGCCCACTTGATGAAAAATCGTCCCCAGATTCGGATGAGTCAAGTGGTTGGTTAGAGGGTAGCTATGAAAATAAGGAAAACTGTGTTATTGTGAATGTAGTCGCTATGTAATGCTGTTGTGGGGCTTTAGCTGTATGGTTTCTTTGGCTCATTTTTGATTCATTTTTTTTTTAAGTAAAAAATCAATTGTTTAGCAATTTAATCTTTGAAGTCAAAGTGGTGTTGATTTTGAAATAAATAGTTTCTTTTAAGTTTTATATATATGTTAACAGTAATAATCGTCGTTTCACAGAAAAAATAATTGTCACTGTAGACAAACATGGTAGCCAATGGTGGCAGATGATTTAAACATTTTTTCATTGCGTCCTGTAACCCATATTTATTTCCTCAAGTTTTTCACGTTTGTTTTTTTTTCCCTGCGTCCTATATACACTAGTGTCTTATAATCAGTCATTTACGGCAAATAAATAATTTTAGTTTTCGACGGTCGGTTTTAATTTTTATCATTAAATTGTAGAGGGCTCCTTTATGGGCTTCTTTTGGTGACATTGTAGTATCAGGATTATTTTTACTGCAGAAAAACAAAGCATATTAAAATAACTTTGCAATATCTGATATAATCTTGTTGCTAATGTGCTTTTCTGTTACCAAATAATCAGAATAAAATATGCCACTATATCAAGGGCTTGCTTCATGCTTGAAACAACACACATGCTTTATGCTTTTAGAGTCTAGAAAACGTTATCTTTAAAGAAACATCAGTTTTTGTTAAAGAATATACATTGAGACGTTGTCCAAGATTATCGTCCAATCAGATGACTAGATTCCAAATAAATAGAAGTGTCTATTTCAAGTGTACTGTCATGTCAAAAGTAGAAGCTGAAATAGAATTTTCCATTTTCTCTGCCTACATAAAAAAATGATCTTGGGCAACATCTAAATAGGTTAAAACTTGCATAACATTTTCATTCTAATGTAGATAATAACTATATGAGTTTTAACCTATATATAGAAGCAGTCCAATGTTTTCCGATGGGTATTCATAGTACTATGTGTTTTCCTTATTTTAGTAAACTACCCCTTCTTTCCTTTGTTTATTATTGACTTATATGTAGAATTATGTTCCATGTTTCGGGGAAACTGGTACTGTGTTACTGTTTTAATCACACAATTTCAGAGAATATTTTCATGTTAAAGTGCTGATATAGACTAATAACCACTTGATATGCATGCATGCTTTTCTATAGTAATCCAAGCAGCTTGGAGTAGATTAACATCATACTTAAATGATGCTAAGATGATCAAGAACAATTCATACCTACTGTCAAGGTTTTTTTTTAATACAGTGCAAATAATTTGATGAAAATTAAAATTTGCTTGAAATGGTAATAAAAATTTGAACTAGAAAACAATGAATGCAACAATTCTTAATTGACTGTTAAATTTCAATTTCAGCTGTGTTAGCCGCAGGACGGGACACAGACTCCGGTGTGGTCCCCAGCATGTCAGAGGATAGTGTGGTCACGTGTCAGACAGCTGACCTTGACACCAGCGGTGTGATTGTCTTTGGCACAGATATTGACCTTCCTGGTCAGTTATGTTAGATGAGTTTGGTACTCAGGTTCATAACTGAGTATATTGTCTTACCCTCTCATTAGGCAGTTTCTTATCATAATAAATTAATACTCATAGAAATGTTCTTCTTTCTGGGAATTAATGTTTTTTAAGCAGGGGCCATGTTTATAAACATGGTGTGCATTGTCATTTCATGAAAATTTTGATGTTCAAAATCAGAATTAAATAGTATGTACGTGAACTTTGTGATCTTCTTTAACAGATTTTGAGCTAGATGTTTCCTCTGAATCATCTGGCACAGAGGAAGACACAAAGTCCACGTCAAGCTGGGAAGACATGTCCACTCTCGACCCGAACATGCTGCTATACCGGGCGGCCCAGGCTCGGAATGTCCCTGTGATGCTAGAGGCACTCGCTAATGGGGCGGACATAAACTGGGTGTGCACGAAGGATGGTGACAAGACTCCCCTGATGAAGGCTGTAGAGACGGTCAGTGCTATAGTATTTATACCCTCTTACGCACATATCAATCACTTGTTTTCCCCCTGATATCCCTTGTTCTCCCCCTGATAGGGCAAAAATCAATAGGCGCATTACACCCAGCCTAGGTCTTGCTTATTAACAATAAAATAATGTCATTTTTGACCTGGTGGCTTCAGTTAAATGGTGCCTAGGAGTAAGTGTCCTTTATTATTGTAATCAGATGTTATACTAAAGGCCTTTAAGTCACATTCAGAATCATATGGCTAAATAAAATTAGTCTGTTGCTTAACAGAGCTTAAATGGACTGATTGGTGATCACTGTGGCTGAACTTTGCAGCAACTTACAAACATAGGGTACACTATGCTATATAAAAAGCTACTGAATGGAGCCAAAATTGACTGGATGGATTACTCATGGCAGAGATACTGTTGGCTATAACTCTGAGAAACACTGGGCATATACTGTGTTACATGAAGATTACATGAACAGTTGAACACGACTATTCCGAACACCATTTACCCGAAATTATCGCTATTTCAAAATTATTTTTCGGTCCCGATTTTACTCCTTTGTTTAACTAAGCTGGAAAAGAATTAGCAGCGAAACTCTGCTATTGTTGGCTACTACTATTTGAAACACAGGGCATATGCTTTGTTACTTCATGAATGATTTATATTCCAGGGTTCCCTGTCAGCGTGCGAATTCTTGCTACTAAATAGAGCCAGGCTGGATCGGATGGATAATAAAGGCAGAACTCCGCTACTTCTGGCTACTTCTATTGGAAACACAGGGTATGCGCTGTGTTAGGGTTAGAGTTTAATAATAGCTTAATGGCTTAAAAGTTCATGTTTTTGTCTCTCAAGTTCCTTCTTTTTGGCTTCTAAAAATGGCACTAGAACTAGTTTTTACCTTGAAAATACTTGAAAGTGATTCATATAAACTTATTTTAAAGCTAAAATATATCATTATCAACTAGACTATCATTTGGCATGGTTATATTATGGATGGTAAATGATCACAGAAAAATATCTTGTATATTTATACACTTTTTAAATGTGCACCCTTTTTGTAGATTTGTTAATACAAATCATCTTACCTTTATGTTTCTATTTTAAGTGGAACACACAAAGAGTTTAGACCATTTCACATCTTTTCATGTTCCACTGGGCCCTATAAGTGAATATACCTGGTTACTTGCAAAACGCTTCGTTCAAGGTTTAAACCAGATGTTTTGTTTCGTTTCAGACAAGTTTGCCAGTTCCTGAAGAGAGGTGCTGATATCGAAGCAAAGGACAATGAAGGAAATGTATGTGCCGGAAACCGTATTTTAGAGCTATTTAAAACAAGTTTATTAGAGCTATATAAAACAAGTTTATTAGAGCTATTTAAAACAAGTTTATTAGAGCTATTTAAAACAAGTTTATTAGAGCTATTTAAAATAAGTTTATTAGAGCTATTTAAAACAAGTTTATTAGAGCTATTTAAAACAAGTTTATTAGAGCTATTTAAAAACAAGTTTATTAGAGCTATTTTAGACAAGTTTATTAGAGCTATTTTAAACAAGTTTATTAAGTTTATTAGAGCTATTTTAAACAAGTTTATTAGAGCTATTTTAAACAAGTTTATTAGAGCTATTTTAAACAAGTTTATTAGAGCTATTTCAAACAAGTTTATTACATTCCTGTTGATCAGGCCTGTACATGAAGTTACCATATGGAATCAAGTAGTGATGTATTAATGATAGAAAATAATTAAATAATCTTCAATGAGTGCCTAGCACAGCAACACATTATTATTTTGCTAAAAGGTCATAAAATGCATGTATACAATTATTGTTGAGAGATGATATTTGATTTTATGAATATACAAAAAGACAATTACTTTTTAAATTTGTTCTTCTTTCATTCCCTATTTTGCCCAATTAAATCATATATGAGGCACAAAAGTTGTTGAAAAAAACAAACACTATTTTCATAAGATATTTCGTTGATAAGTTTTGAATGGATGATTGATTATGATTGAACATTTTGATTTGAATAAAGCTGAAATTATCCAACATAAGTATCAAGTGATTTTCTATGCATTTATGAGGCTGTAAGCTGTATCCAATATGCATTGTAGTTTTATATTAACATAAGAATTGAAATTGAAGTGTGTTTTTTCACTGTCATCACATACTAAATCTTTTGAGGCCTGTCTGAGAATAAGTCTTAAATTTTAAAGGACATAATTTTGATACAGTTGAACACTTTACTCTCGTACTTCAGGATGCACTGTCTATAGCGGTGGCTGCCGCTAATGCAGACATCGTTACATTGTAAGTATATTAGTTATTTGTCACATAAGTAAACATCTGTTGCATCTGTTGAAACCCACCTATGTTGATTGCCTAAAGTTTTGTGTCCTTTGTGGCATGTAAAGCTTTAAGCTTTGCCATAGTTTAAAAAAAAAAAAAATGTTTGTTTTTTAAAAACTTTATATAATTGGCATACATGTTGAGGAACCTATAACTTTTGCCTTTATAATTATAAACTAATGCTTCTTATCGTCGGAGAAAATCTGATGATGATTGGCAAAAGCTTAAGGTGTTCTTTTTTAAAAAAAACATCATCTAATTGGGTTGGCAGCAAATACTGACATTTTATAAACTTATTTGATGTTTGTTTTGTTTTGCAGGTTGCGTTTAGCAAAGCTTAATATAGAAATGAGAGAGTCCGATGATTACTTAGGGTCTAACCCAGGTGTGTATACTAGTTGAGTTCCAAAATTAACACTCTTTATTAGACAGATGTATCCTTAAGTTTAAAAAAATAACCTACTTTTTTAGAGGTGTATTCTTAATTTTAATAAAAATGATTCAGTTTACAAAGGGTTTGAAATTGTTTTTATAATAAATCATGTATAAATTTATCTAAGAAATAGAGCAATTACAGTTTTGTTAGTTATGTAAATCACCTTTCTTCCCTCTACTTCCCTATAAATCTCTTTCACATGTGTAAAAAACAGGTTAACAAAATTTAAGGATTAATCACATTTATTCTTGTGTTTATGCTGTATGAACGCAGTAGGCCATGCAGGAAAATTCCATGAAGCGCAATAGAGCTTCTTGTCATTTGCTCCCTTGAACGACTGCGTTCATAAGGCATAAACACAAGAAAAAATGTGATTATGTCTCCCCCTCTCTGGGGGAGACATATTGTTTTTGCCCTGTCCGTCAGTCCGGTAGTCCGTCAGTCCGTCAGTCCGTCCGTACGTCACACTTCGTTTCCGATCGATAACTGGAAAACCGCATGACCTAGGATCACCAAACTTGGTAGGGAGGTTGGTCGTGAGGTGTAGAGGATCCCTATTGTTTTTGGGGTCACTAGGTCAAAGGTCAAGGTCGCGGCGACCCCCAATATAAAAAACATTTCTGCTCAAAATCTTGAGAACGGTTTGACCTAGGTTCACCAAACTTGGTAGGGAGGTTGGTCATGAGGTGTAGAAGATCCCTATTGTTTTTGGGGTCACTAGGTCAAAGGTCAAGGTCGCGGCGACCCCCAATGTAAAAAACATTTCCGCTCAATATCTTGAGAATGGTTTGACCTAGGTTCACCAAACTTGGTAGGGAGGTTGATCATGAGGTTTAGAAAACTCCTATATTTTGGGGGGTCACAAGGTCAAAGGTCAACGTCGCTGTGACCTCTAATGTAAAAAAATATTTCCGTGCAATATCAGGAGAATGCTTTGATCTAGGTTCACCAAACTTTGAAGTGAGGTTGGTCATGATGTCTAGATGATCCCAATTGTTTTGGGGGTAACAAGGTCAATAGTCAAGGTCGTGGTGACCTTCCATGTAAAAATCATTTGCGTGTAATATCTTTATGTCTCCCCCATTCATGGGGAGACATATTGTTTTTGCCCTGTCCGTCAGTCAGTCCATCAGTCTGTCAGTCAGTCAGTCAGTACGTCACACTTCGTTTCCGCCCAATAACTATAGAACTCTTAGACCCAGGAACTTCATACTTGGTATGCTAGTTGGTCATGACTAGTAGATGACCCCTATTGAATTTGGGGTTGCTAGGTCAAAGATCAGGGTCAACGTGACCTTGAGGTGAAGAAACGGTTTCCACTCAATAACTAAAGATCCTTTGGGTCCAGGAACTTCATACTTGGTATGCTAGTTGTTCATGACTATTAGATGACTCCTATTGATTTTGAGATCAAAAGGTCAAAGGTCAAGGTTACCTTCAGGTAAAAAATGTTATGTTGGCAGTGACCTTAAGCTTAAAAATGGTTTCTGCTCAATAACTAAAGAAAGCTTGTACCCAGGAACTTCATAGTTGTTCATGACTAGTAGATGACTCCTATTGATTTTGAGATCAGTAGGTCAATGGTCAAGGTCACCGTGACCTTGAGGTGAAGAAACTGTTTCCGCTCAATAACTAGAGAACGCTTGCAACCAGGAATTTCATACTTGGTATGCTAGTTGGTCATGACTAGAAGATGACCCATATTGATTTTGAGATCACTAGGTCAAAGGTCAAGGTTGCCATGACCTTGAAGTGAAGAAAAAGTTTCCGCTCAATAACTAAAGATCCTTTGGTTTCAGGAACTTCATACTTGGTAAGCTAGTTGTTCATGACTAGAAGATGACCCCTATTGATTTTCAGATCAAAAGGTCAAAGGTCAAGGTTACCTTCAGGTAAAAAATGATACGTTGGCGGTGACCTTAAGCTTAAAAATGGTTTCTGCTCAATAACTTAAGAACGCTTGTACCCAGGAACTTCATTCTTGGTACGCTAGTCGGTCATGACTAGTAGATGACCCCTATTGATTTTGAGATCAGTAGGTCAAAGGTCAAGGTTGCCATGACCTTGAGTTGAAGAAATGGTTACCGCTCAGTAACTAAAGAACACTTGCACCCAAGAACTTAATACTTGGTATGCAAGTTGGTTATGTAGATGATCCCTATTGATGTTGTGATCAGTAGGTAAAAGGTCATGGTCACGATGACTGTGAGCTGAAAAATGGTTTCCGATCAATAATTGAATAACGCTTGCGCCCAGGAACTTCATACAATGCAAACTTCGTTTACATTTTCCATGATTAATCAACAACACTTTCTTCTCTTCACTATTTAATATAATCGAATAAACCAAACTTCACTGTTGGTTTGTCTCCAGTCCAAAGTTACAAATTTCATGTCCATCATTTATTTTTTCTCAGCTACGACCACACAATAGGGGAGACAAGCGCTTTATCAAAAAAGCAATCTCTAGTTTATATTTATATTTACATTTTAAATAATTACTCCTTAAGATTAGAAAATAGTCTTCTTCTGCGATTGAGTATTTGTTTTTTAAGAAATGTAACCAACAACATACGTTGGTAAAAAATAATTTCTAATGTTTGTTAGATTGTATATCATTGGTTTAATGACATTGTGCTTATCCAATCAGAACTCAATATTAAAATAAACATTTAACAATGACATTGTAAGTCATTACTTGTTATACAATATGAACGTCATGTTTAATCTGTACAAAGGACTAGGCGATGGTAACTATAGTTGATTATAAGTAATAAACTTTGAAAATGAGGTCTAATATATCTCAACCTTAAATGTTGTTATTTTCAGGTGACGAGACATTCAATGATGTGTTTAGAGACTTTACCAATATGGCTTCCAACAATCCTGAGAAGTTGAAAAGAAACAAATGAAGAAAAGGATGTGTCCTTCATTTAGTCTGCGATGCCATAGCTCATCACTTTGTGGACTTCCTCATCGACTTTGTTCCAACGTGCGCTTTTAAGTGATGAAAAGAAAAAAGAAGAAAATGAGTGTGTCTTGTACTTTGAGACGCCCCAGCACTTGAACATGGACCCTTCACCAGCTATCATCCTTTACCACTTCCCCTCAGTCCACAGTATTTCCCCACAATCACCGTATCAGCCATTGCCTATTTATAATCTGCCTTCATCTGCCTTATAACCAGGAGACTTTCAACAATTCAAGATTTATGCAGCTGGTGTATTCTATGAATATGTGTTATTTCTTGTAGTTTTTGATTGCAGTCTGAGCGATGATTTTGTGAACCTTAGATCTGCAGAGATTTTGACAAATGTGATCATTTAACTGAAAACATAGTTATAGCTGAAATGAACTCCACAATACTTTGGATGAGTTAAATATCAAACAATTTACAATAATTGTTAATCAATATTTAATTGAAATGAGAGCTGTTGTAAGCCTATTATAGATTTTCCCTTACTAGTAAAAAAGCTGGTTGGATGATATGGCAGTTGGTTAGATGTGATTTGGTTATATACTAGCAGAATAAAGAAACTGTGCATGCAGAGATATAATGGTTCTAAAATAACCTTAAACTTGAAATAGCAATGTAGAAGGATAAAATACCTCAATATAAAGGTACATTTATGTGTCAAATAGTTGAACTAAACATCAAATCAACAGTGAACCCATTCAGACTTTGCGGCTTTTTTCCATAAAAAACAACCTAAAATGTATATGGACGGTTTACAATGTCAGAAATCTTTATATTTTAACTACGCTGCAATTAGATTGCGTAGTAATTTTAATTTAGCAGTTAAACTTAATAACTTTACTCTTGGGAATTTTAATTATTTATGCAATAATTCACTTTACTGGCAATCATTTTAAACTTAAATATACAAAATACACGTTAAAAACACTACAATACATTAATACATACTATTATTTACATCTTTACAAACTACACCTACTGGTGTACCGGCTTACATCCGAGGTTGTTTTAGGTGGAAAATGGCTGAGGAGTTTCGAATGCATAAAACCTCTTGACATTATTTTTGACATATTTCATATAATGCCCAGTTTCTTTTGTCTGCTAGTACCGGTATACACATACATATAAATCAGCAACATTGATAATTGTGCTTTAGTAATTGAATAATCTGTCTCAATATATACTCAGTGTTTAAATGTAACCATTATATAATAATTTGACTGCCAATGCGAATATGTAAGGAATCCAATTCACAAATAAGTTCGTTCCCTGATATAACCATGAACCATAATGTTAAATTTTAATGATTAGTTACCCAACATAATTTTGGATAAAGTTGTTAAAGTATTTTTGTATTTTAGTTTAAATTTTTACTGAAATCAGACGTAAAATTATCTATTTTTTAAGAACCAAAAGTCTTGTTTGTATAATTTTCTGTTTAACTTCTACATTTTCTTTTCTACGCATATTTCTTTTTCAAATCATACCCCCCAAAAGGTTACTAGGGCTCAAACAATCAAATATTTGTGTAGTGGATACCTTAGTGTTTCATCAATATAAGCTCATAAGGCTTCATAAGCTCTCTGGTTATCATAGTTTACCGTCAGCCTAATCACAAGGGGTCAGTTGTTCAGAACTTCATTTAAAATAACAACAGTATTGAACGCAATTGTTTTGGCTGTAATACATTATAGATTAACTATTGTATGATGAGCTCGTATATTTGAAAAAAAAATAACAAGTACATGAGCAGTTGAAAGAGTTGTCTCAAATCTTGTTATAAATACTGTAGATCAGAAATATATCCATCAAATTGGCAGAGCAGTATAGATTCTAAAGAAAACAATGATGACGTTAACTTTAACAAAGTTCTGAACAATTGGCCCATTATGTGATATGCCCTATATGTCGCTATATTCATGTAATAAGGTTTTGAATACTGTAAAAGATGTAAGCTAATCTTATGGAACAAAACCACACACACCCAATTCAATTGGTGCATTTGTTGATACAAAATGTTTCAGCTTCAACTTGTCTCCCATATATTGTCATTTACAGAGGGCATAATTCTGTGTAGTAGAGGGTTTCTACTGTGTGATTTTGTGATGAATGTAACAAACCAATACATGTGTGCGATTTTTGTAGAATCTTTCTATTGATTATAAAATTAATGTGATACATATTGACACGGACCTATATATGGTTTATAGGACCGTGATGTTGATAGTTCTTTTGTTATTTGATATCTTAAACCATTTTTTTCTAAATGTCTTTAATATTTAATTGTGATGAAGAACAACATTCTGTTGGTGCTATGTTAGTTTTTATGAGGCAGGGCTCAATGTTTTCCTGCCAGCTTTTATGTTTATCACTTTCTGATTGAAAACAATATATGTCTTTTTTGTTTTTCTCCTTTTGTTCAGGAAAAAGATGCAATTAACGGAAATGTTGAGTGTCTTTTGACACTATAATCTAGATTTGTGTCAAGTCTTATGACTAATCATAGATTTGTGTCATGTCAAGTCATATGACTAATCCTAGAATTTTCATCTTAGATGTGTGTCATGTCAAGTCATGTGGCTCATTCTAAATTCATGTCATTTTATTGTGAATCATCCTAGATTTGTGTCATCTGACTCATCTTAGATTTGCTAGCCCTAGATGCATGCCATGTCAAATTATATGACTCTTTTCTTGTTAAGTCATATGACTGGTTGTAGATTCGTGCTATGTCAAGTCATATGACTGGTCGTAGATTTGTGCTATGTCAAGTCATATGACTGGTCGTAGATTCGTGCTATGTCAAGTCATATGACTGGTCGTAGATTCATGCCATGTCAAGTCATATGACTGGTTGTAGATTCATGCTTCGTCAAGTCATATGACTCTCTCTGGATTCATGCCATGTCAAGTCATATAACTGGTTGTAGATTCATGCTTTGTCAAGTCATATGACTCTCTCTATTTTCATGTCATGTAAAGTCCTATGACTAGTCCTAGATTTGTCAAATGTGACTCGCCCTAGATAATTTTGTCCTAAATTTGTCATTTCAAGTCATGACTGGTCCTAGATTTGTGTCATGTCAGGTCATATGACTGGTCATATATTTGTGTCATATCAGGTCATATGGCTGGTCCTAGATTTGTGTCATGTCAAGTCATATGACTGGTCTGAGATTTGTGTCCTGTCAAGTCATATGACTGGTCCTTGATTTGTGTCATGTCAGGTTATATGACCGGTCCTGGATTTGTGTCATGTCAGGTCATATGATGGGTCCTTGATTGGTGTCATGTCAGGTCATATGACTGATCCTAGATTTGTGTCATGTCAAGTCATATGACTGGTCCTAGATTTGTGTCATGTCAAGTCATATGACTCACGGAATTTTGAGTGTAGAACTGAGCTCAGAATATAACTCCCTCAAATCTTTTGTCTTTAATGAGGGTATCAAACTTGAATATTGAAACACAAAATCAATGTTTTCTGGCCTATATTATGTATGAATTATTAGATAAATTGTATTTACTTGTTTCTCCTTAAACATCCTATTCCAAGCATCAAAACCTGACTCTATTTTGGAAACTTGTGTTTAATACATGTAGTTACTATGATTGTATTGTACATTTTTCCATTTAATGTGCTTCAATATGAGATAGAACCTTTTACTCTCCTGTCATTCATGTCCAAAACCATTACCAGCTCTTTCATACATGTAACTGTGTTAGGTGTTGTCTTGTTTAGCATGTAAGATATTAAATGTTGTAAACTTAATGCTTGTATATCAAATTCATCATCTTATTGATAAAATAGGTAAAAGAAAACACCCTACATAATATTTTGGTAATAAGGGGTTAAAATCCTAGTCAAGGTTGTTAGTATTGCATTTACCAAAATTGGCCTGGAGTGTCGCAGACAATTGGCACATTTGTTTGATAAATGGATACTAATAACCCTTTAACTAGGTAAGTTTGCAGATTATATTCCATCTACCGCCCAAGCCTCTGTTTAAATTACCTGATTGAGACTGCTGATATATAAAATTAGATGAACATCTCGTTGGACAAAATATAGTTTCAACCACTAAACATGTTTATTTCATCTCAAAGTACAGATAACAACATTTAATAATACAAATGATTTGGAATTTGACTGGAGGCTCAAACCTTATAAAGATCATCTATGGCATTAGACCGTTCTGTCTGTTAAATGATTGTCTTATTAATATTAAATATCCGTGTATAATTACAATTCAATGGAAGGTGTGGCACATTTATGCAAATTCTGTTAAAAATCTTCTAGGCTTCTTAATGTATCATTTATGAACTTTCTATTCCTATGCACATTGTGAATACTGTACTAACATTTTGGCCTCTGTTTATCTACTTCTAAACTTTCATGTTCTATTTTACTTGTATTTGTTTACAATTAGAAAATATTTCTATTCGTCAGCAATTAGAAGGTATTTCTAGGACATCCTGATCATGACTGTGTTTCTTTTGTATATACATGCCAGGCGCGTAGCTAGGGCGAATTTGGGATTATGCAGATCGATAATGGACAGCATATTAACATTTGGTGGTTATGGTATGACAACAACTTTGACCTGTCAAAATTCATTACCGGTACGCAACTTCATATTTGGGTACAATCAGCTACGCCCCTGCATGTACAGAGCTTGGCCGCTAAAATAGCACAAAAAGGGCAGTTGAACCATTTCTCATCATGAAAATGCAAAACAATTTCATACTTTTATTCATGCTTTTAGTCTGATTTTTTTTTTTTTTTTCATTCCTCCAGGTCCAATCCTGTTTTGAAAATAATGTAGTATGTAAGAACATCTTGTTGATACTAATGAAATTGTTGATACTAATGAAATTGTTGATACTAATGAAATATTCTTTTGTTGATGGTGTTCAAAATCATATGAGTTTTTTAACAAAGTTAGTCAGGATTACTGGTATATACATCTCTGTTTTCTAACTATTTTACAAAGATATTTGTATTGTTGGTTTTGAAATTAAAAAATAATAATTTCTTATTTGAAAGGCAGGCACTTAATGATCTGACATTATGTCACTTAAACAAGACAAAAAACCTACTATTTTTCTGTGATTTTTCTCAATACATTGCATAGCCATGCTGCTTCAAGCCTTGGCATTTCTAAGGGTAAAGGGATATTAGCTGTTTTATAAATCTTAATATGGAATTGGTTGAAATGAGCAGACTTGTCTGTTGTAAATGTGTGTTGTCATTGCCTATGAATTGTTATTGTAAAATATAAAACTAGACCTAGAAATGAGTTTCGTTATTGTGTTGTTACTTTTAGATTTGTTACATTTGAAACATTGTTACATTTGTTTTAATCATTGTTTAGACATCAAGGTGTATTGTTTTTTCTGACACATAGTGGTTTTATTCGCTCGTCTGTTTTAGGAGAAAAAAAGCCTGAAATACTCAAGTCTAAGACAATAAAAAAGTCATGTGATATCATACAACGCTATATTGAATGTCATGTTATACAACAGTTGTTCAGGTATTTTGTGGAATTTTTACGTAAAAAGAGCAAATTCTGTTGAAAATGTTTGAAAATTGGTATTAATTAACATCTCATTTCAGAGACAACATTTTTTGGTCAGCCACTATGGTAGATGCCGACCCAGTTTCTCGTCATCTATGAATGGTGTTCCGCAGTTTCTAAATATTTTATCTACTTATAGACAAAAATCTTCTCTACTTTGTAAGAATGTCAGTCCTCTTACTAACTATTAAGTGTCTGTGCAGAAGATATTTTCCAATCAGCGCAAAACTTTACAATGCCACTTAGTTCAATGTCACCAGTTGCCGATCAAAAAGCAGTGTTTTGAAACACAGATGATTAGTAGTTATTGCTTTAGACAAGATCTATAAATTTGCAGGAAATGATGTGAAGACAAAATATGTCTCATATATTCCATTAGCCTGAAATCATCCTGTTAAAATAGGGTGTAATCATACTTCAGATTTATTAATAGTATACCTTTTAAGAAATTGTTGTGACAGTTTTGATCTAAGTCAAATAGTAATACACATGTGTTGTCATGGATACCAGAAATCTAGATGTACCTTTTTGTAGCATTTGCTGAAATACACGGTATTTGTATCAACAATGTGGAATGCATTGAACTATATTTGCACCAATTTACAAATATTTTCAACAAAATTTAAAAACAACCCTTAAACATTAGGCAAGTTATTTTGTGTTTTTTTGCTTGGACCGCCAGTCCCAATTTTTAGCTTTTTTTGTTTTTTTTATTTCCACCTTGAACAAAAATTGTTAACCCTTTGGCTCTCGATGGCAATTTAAAAATTATATTTTTCATTTGATAAAAAGTATCTGCTGAAATTGTTTTTGGTTATTTTTGATAAAAGTTAAATATTTATGGGATTGAATGGAAAAGTTACTTAGCAAAAAGTAAAATTGTTGATTTCTATTTATTTTTACTTTCCATGCTCCTACAAACATTATTTTTTAAAGCAATAATAAACCATAAAAAAGAACTCGATCATTAATTCTGTAGACAGTTTGTTGTAAGTTTGTCCCTGTCAAATTGTCCACCCATTAGCCTAGCAGAGTGGGAACAAGATAACTAATGGTCTGATCTCTTTATTGTTTTTAATACTCACTTCACTATTTGTCTTATTCTATTCATACGCTGTTTTAGTTGGTGTTATTTTTCATAATGTTTGGCATTTTTTTTGTGTACGTCCTGCTTTGACGCATAGAGGTATTTCACTGCATTTAATTTAAAATTTGCGATGCCTGTTGATCCTTATATATTAATGTTGTTAATATTTGAAAGAATATTGCTTGCTGTTTACCAATATCAAAAACAAATGGCTGGAGATACATTACATATAAAGATATTGCCCTTTTTTCTTAATATTAAATAAAAACTGATGTGAAAAGGCCTTATTGAGCAATATTTCAAGGCCCAAAATGAGATTATGCGCTTTTGCAATATTCTTATCTGTATAATATTAACATATTTGTCCTCTTCTAATTAAATGGTACCGAAATAATATTGGTCGCCAGGCATCTTAAATTAAAATATTTATAAATCTAGCTTCTTATTTAAAATGCATTTATAATCCCTACATATACAACAGTGTAATATTAAGCTACGTGTGCTTGTGTTTGAATTTTTTATAATTTGCATCAATGTGTTTTTTCTCCATTTTCCTTAGCTAGTCAGTATTCTTTTGATTCGCCATTTTCATCGACATTGTGTACATACAACTTGATGTACTTTTTGCTTGTTACAAATGCTTAAATTGTTTTCACATTCATCTTTATTTCTTGAATCATTTAGAAACTGATTGTGAAGTACCGTAAACAGCTTTGCTTGCTTATGAGCAATTTATTAGACAAAGAAAATACCATGAAGACTTAGTGTTTACGCGCATGTCTCAGCCAAAGGGATCACAACACAGAGTCTTATTTAATCAACAAGAAAGTATCTGTGAAAAAGATTGCCATAGCTTTATTAAGCCATTAATTGAATTTATTAAATGTGTTGTTAGGTGGTTTACACACGTTAGTAGAGACATTTGCGCCAACACTAAAAATGTAATTATTTATTTTTGCTTTACTAAACAAATAAATCAACAGCCAGGCTGTTCCCTGAAAATGCTGATTTACTGGTTTAGCAATGCAAAAAATAAATAATATCTTATTAAACAAAATTACTAGTACAAAGCCTTTAATTCACTCATTCAAAACCTTTAGCTGTTTTTTCCTTTTTGAAAATGCTGTGTCTTGTTGCAATTGCAATATACTTTTATCTTTTGCAAAATAAAGTGAACAGACCTTCAATGTGTTTTTGTCTTGATTTAAGCCATATAAGAAATGTATGTATTATTAATATGGGAATAAGGAAAAAGAAATAATCTACTGAGACATTTGAATCACAATAAAAATGTTGACTTTTAATCAGATCAAGGGTAATTTATGAAATAATGGTATTATAGACTGTTAAAAGTAGAAAGTGATCAGGCATTTGCAAATTGACCGTATCCAGGCTTTTTGGTGTTTTGTTTTAAAGTAAACACTGACACAAATACCACTTTCAGACTTGATTCTGCTCGAGATGTCGCTGTTAGTGACAAAATGCCAGATTAATATGCCTACATTTAGTTAAAGCTAACCTAAACTATAGGCATATGTGCAGCATCCCATGATTGATGACTTCAAGTGTAGGGTCAAGATGCACATCCAGAGATTAGGATCTGCATGTTGCACCCAACATGTCACCTGTATGTGCCGAGCATTTGTGGAATGTTATTTCAAAATCCCTCTTTGCATTACCAAGTTACAGCCTTATACTCTTTGTGCATATTTTCAACATTCTATAAGGATTATTCTCTAAGTGAGACCTTGAGGAGTGGAAGTAGGTCATGCATACAACACACTGCCTTTATGTACCAGTTTATTTTTTCAAAATCCCCGTCGCTGACAATTATCAACCCGGATTAACAACCTATACTCTGAACAAATGAAGCATTCCATAATAATAAACCTGTAGTGTGACCTTGACCTTAGGTTATTTTGAAATCCTGCCTTGCATGAAAAAGTTACAGCCCGGACAGGGCACCTAGTGTGCATATATCCAGCATTCCTAAATGATTTACCTCTTAGAATGACCTTGACCTATGAAGTACAGGTAGGGATGTGGGTCTTCACGCAACATGTTGCCTTTATCAAGTTATGTGCCGAACACTTGTGACATGTTATTTCAAAATCACCCATGCATGACAAAGTTACAGCCCGGTGACCACCACCGATACTGTTTGTATACTAATGCAGCATTCCATTATGATTAACCTCTAATTGTGACCTTGACCTAGGTAATGACACACGACACATTCACCTTGTGTGCTGAATACCTGAAAAAGTTACAGCCAAGACAGAACCACATTTTTTCAGAATTCCATTATTTTTAACCTGACAGTGCGACCCTGACCTTTGAGGCAGCAATGTAGCTCTTGCACACAACATGTCTTCTTGTGCCAAACATCTGTGCCAAGTTATTTAAAAATTCCCTGTGCATGACAAAGTTTCAGCCTTTACAAGACCACCTATTCTCTAAATACATACCGGTACATGCAATACTCAATAATGATGATTAACCTCCATGTGTGACCTTAACTTTTGGGGTAGGGATGTGGGTCCTGCGTGTGACACCTTTGTGTGAAAAACATCTTTGCAAGGTTTTCTCAAAATCATCATAAGCTGGTCGGATATAAAGATGACAAAAATTTAAACAGCGACATTTGAAGGAGTTGCAAAGACAAGTGTACGGTAATCAACAGTGCTGAAAGGGTAACAGCGCCATTTTATAGACAAAGAAATAAAGTAGAACATCTTTGTTTATTCAAACGGTAACAAATATCTCAACGAAACCAAGATCTATTAGTCACATTTCAACAATTTTACAGCAACGTCAGAATATTTAGAAACTTAATGGCTATTAACATTATAACTATTCTGATATATCAAGTATCTGTATCATATCGGAACAACTGTATTGGAATGTAGTTGTATCGATACGTATCTATTGCAGGGTGACTGTAATGTCTCATCCCAACTCATAACATCTTCCCCTTCATTTACAGGTCTCAACATATCCAGAGCCATTGGTGAAGATGGATCCTCAGGGATAGTGTCACTTCTCCTTGCCACTTTAAATACAAGTCTGTATCCTGTCTCATCAATTTCTACAAAACATTACACCAAACAAAATCAGAACTTTTCACTTTTCCACCACTCATAAACCCCTTCCCCTTCATTTATGGGTCTCAACATATCCAGAGCCATTGGTGAAGATGGATCCTCAGGCACAGTGTAACGTCTTCCTGCCTCTTTAAACGCAATCCGTATCCTGTCTCGTACTGTTTTAGGCTCCGTCCAGTTTGTTTCACTAGTGTCAGGAGGTAAGTCTTTAAACGCAAATGATAACTCGGGTTGAAAGAAGATGTAGCAATTTTCTGCTCCGTGACTGTATCTGGCATGATTTTCTGGGTAGAATGGTGCAAAAGTTGTAATGAAGAAAGTGATTTTGTTGAATTCGAACACCCATCCACGTTTTCCGACATAGGATTTGTCCATGCAGTGAAATCCGGCAGGGTCGAAGTCTGATAAGATGGCAAGCACTTTGTAAAGGGCATCTCCAAATGCCTGGAAGGATACATAGAAAAGGTAGCAGTTTAATGTACATCTAAATATTCATGCTTCTCTTCTGATTTTTCAATAAGATAATTTCAGATATACAGCATTTCCACGGATTACTTTACTATTTCTCAAAATGACTGCACATGTGTATCCATGCATAGCTTACTGGGAGACTAAAATGGATAACACATAAAACAGTAGCAAATGGATAACACATAAAACAGTAGCAAACAAGGAATTGACGGCTTCGATCACAAAGAATATTTTAAAAATATAATTTCAATGTGAGCCATTTTAATCTGATCGGAATTTTTACATTGTGAAACAAGGAAAGATCTCTGGATTATGTGATATTTAGCTTAGGTTATTTTACTTGTCAAATATACCAGCATGAAAAAAGGTTCTGAGTATCAAATTTGGACTAGATATTTTTTATCAGTTACAAACATATGCAAACAATTTGTGTAAATTACCTGAATATCTTTTCCAAAGGGAAAGCCAGGCAGCTCTAGCAGAAATCCATCCAACCGCTCTTGGGAACACAGGATTGTGAACTTTAAGAACATTGGAACCAGTCTGAAAAACAAAGATTAGGTCAAAGGTTTTTAAAATGATCATTAGAACTGAAAATCAAAACGTTTTACAGCCAGAAAAGGAAATCAGTATTTTAAAAGGTCATAGTCTTAACTAAAGTCATGTTTGAATAAGGAAATAAATGTTCAGCATTAAGAAATATTGACTTTGTAATAATTTAAACAAAATGCCATACCAAATAATTATCTCATTCCTCATATTGACCGCACCTATTTTCAGTTCAGCCTCAGAAAGTAAAAATCTTACCTAGAAATGTTTCCTTCTGAAATGAAAGAAATCGCAATGGGTAATACACACAGACCATACTGAACATATTTCAAGAACTTATTATCAGGATCTGTGAGATGACAAAGAACTCTTAACATAGACTGCCTGCTTAATTTACAGTCCTTCGGGTCATATTTTTAAAAGATCTTAGTAACTTCAGTGGTCGAACTTTGCACAAGACCGCTAGCCTTGCACTGGTAAAATGCTTTCCGGCATGGTCAAATTATGGATTTAATATAGCAGGGCTTCTTGATAGATTTTGATGGCAAGCACTGATGTAAAAAGACGGGCTTGTTCATCCAAAAGTCTAATTTTGATGACTGTAACTTGAACATTATTTTATAAGTAGGAACACAACAGATGCCAATAGGTTTATATCCTCAACTTTGTTTTAAACAGTTTAATACTGGTTGAAGGTCTATTCACACAAATATATACCAAAATAATGCAAATTGGCATAACAGTTATTTCAACTTGCCATCCAAGATATTTAAAGAAACAGATCTTAGCTGAAGAAATGAATCCTTTAATGATAAATTTCGCAAATTCCGATCTAACATATATGGAACAAAATGGTGCAATAAGAGTGTCGTACAAACTTCGACAATTACAAACATTTGCATTGAACCTTACCAAGCTTTAACTTTTCATTCCAATCGGGACTCCCCCAGAGCTTTGCTTTCTTGGCAAATAAACAGTTGGAATTTTCTTTTACAACCTGAAAGTTCTTCAAACTTTCCGTATTCTCTGGAGCATATGATACAAGGGACATAACTCCTTGAACAACTTGGTTTGAAGTTTCCTCTTCTGGTGGGGTGGGGTAGAGCTCTTGCAGAATAGCTTTCATCTTTTTAGGTTTCTCTGTATCATTTCTCTTCCAGTTTTCCCCAGTCAAGTATTTTGGAAGTATTATCAATGAACCTGTGAGAAACAATTTCCTGACATAATTACATCAATGACTATTTACTTTCGGCATCACTTTGCTGAAACTCGTACAGGCCTTTATCTAAATGCAATGCTTCATTTATTAAAACAAGAGATGTTTGTCAAACATTATGCCCCCTGAGTGCCAAGTTGCCAGAAATATTTGGACAATTGAATGAAATATGCATGGACTGAAATGACAGCTGATTTGTCATTGGATGCATATGAGGCAGGTCATCTACTGGTCATACCTAATCTTCATGTCAAGTTTGATGACCATAGGTCCGGGAATTGTTGAGTTATCACTCGGACAAGCTTTGGTCTTCCAACAGACCGACCGACATGTGCAAAGCAATTATATAACCCCTCTGCTTCGAAGGGGGGCATAATTAAACTAGATGTTCACTGAAAACTGATACTTCAACTCATGCATTTAGTGACATATAAATTTCTACTGTCTACTATATAAGAAAATAAAATATGGACAATCAGAAAACCTTTTTTCAGCTTACAGTCACACTGACCTTGACCTTTGACCCACTGACCTCAAAATCAATAGGGTTCATCTGCTGGTCATGACCAATAAGCCTACCTAGTATGAGGTCCCTGGGTCAAAGCGTTCTCAAGTTATTGATCGGAAACCGTTTTTCATGTTAAGGTCACACTGACCTTGACCTTTGACCCACTGGCCTCAAAATCAATAGGGTTCATCTGCTGGTCATGACCAATACACCTACCAAGTATGAGGTTCCTGGGTCAAAGCGTTCTCAAGTTATTGATCGGAAACCGTTTTTCATGTAAAGGTCACACTGACCTTGACCTTTGACCCACTGACCTCAAAATCAATAGGGTTCATCTGCTGGTGATGACCAATACACATACCAAGTATGAGGTTCCTGGGTCAAAGCGTTCTCAAGTTATTGATCGGAAACCGTTTTTCATGTAAAGGTCACACTGACCTTGACCTTTGACCCACTGACCTCAAAATCAATAGGGTTCATCTGCTGGTGATGACCAATACACATACCAAGTATGAGGTCCCTCGGTCAAAGCGTTCTCAAGTTATTGATCGGAAACCATTTGGTATTCCGACCGACCGACAGACAGACAGACAGACAGACAGACCGACCGACATGTGCAAAACAATATACCCCACTTTTTTCAAAAGGGGGCATAAATATGGACAATCAGAAAACCTTTTTTCAGCTTACAGTCACACTGACCTTGACCTTTGACCCACTGACCTCAAAATCAATAGGGTTCATCTGCTGGTCATGACCAATAAGCCTACCTAGTATGAGGTCCCTGGGTCAAAGCGTTCTCAAGTTATTGATCGGAAACCGTTTTTCATGTTAAGGTCACACTGACCTTGACCTTTGACCCACTGACCTCAAAATCAATAGGGTTCATCTGCTGGTCATGACCAATACACCTACCAAGTATGAGGTTCCTGGGTCAAAGCGTTCTCAAGTTATTGATCGGAAACCGTTTTTCATGTAAAGGTCACACTGACCTTGACCTTTGACCCACTGACCTTAAAATCAATAGGGTTCATCTGCTGGTGATGACCAATACACATACCAAGTATGAGGTCCCTCGGTCAAAGCGTTCTCAAGTTATTGATCGGAAACCATTTGGTATTCCGACCGACCGACAGACAGACCGACCGACCGACCGACCGACCGACATGTGCAAAACAATATACCCCACTTTTTTCAAAAGGGGGCATAATAAAATATGTTTATTTGTCTGAATTTCCAGACAGGAAAACTACACACATATATATATATACCTGTATACAAAATATACCAGTATTGAACTTTGTATTTGTACTTGAAGCTTAGTTGCAAGTGAAATGTTGAATGTTGATATCTGAACAAAAAAAGCATTTGGTTTCAAAACTTATTTTTATTTACTCTTCAATGTTTTGACCAAAGCCTTCATCAGGAAAAGTCATGTAGGCAAGTGGGTTTCTTTTACCTAGAAATATGATGAAGTAAAGGAGGCTGGTCCATGTTGCGTGGTACATGAACAGGATCAGACAGGCGCCTTGTAGGCCCAGTCGCAGTAACAACCAGTCCGTGTAACCCATTGGAAGACAAGTCTACTGTTACTGCAAGGAAGTCATCAGTTCAGTGACTATCTTCTGCTTAAATACATCAACTAGTACTTGCATATTTTAAAATAATTGGTCCTTGGCAAAGAACTGATAGTCCCTAGCATATTTATCAGATTTGTGCAAATGTTACTTTAAAAATTGGAAGAAAAAATGATATTTCCTCAGAAAAAACACTCAAGTATGGATGTTGACATTATTTACCTTTAATACATGTATGATTAATTAATCTCCAATTTAAATTTGATATTTGTTCATCTAAAACTGCAATTTGAAAAATCCTCACAGAAAAGTATGTTGTTTGCACCAAAAACAACATAACCAAAAGACACATCATAAACTCATGTGAACAAATGACCCATCTTAAGAAAGAGATTAATCATTTTGTTTAGAAAAATGAAATAACTTACCCATCAACTTTTAGTTACCTTTTGCACCGTATGTTTAATCTCTTCAATATAATGATCATACCCTGTTAAAATTACGCTTACGAGATATATTTATCATTACAATCAACTAGTCAAATTCCGTGATGTGTACAAATTGACGTGTAGTTGAATGACTAATTTGGCATGTAAATTTAATATTCCTACATAATTTAATATTCGATAAAAGAAATGTAACGTTCATTGTATCCAGGACATAGATTATTATATATAAACATGATTTTTGTTCACCACACATCAAATCGTTTTATTTAATACCATTTCCAGACTTTGTAGTCAATGTCAATAAGGAAGTGAAAGTAGAAATAGCATGGCAGATTTGCATCTAAGGGGCGTAATTCGGACATAGTTGAATTTGGTTATTTCCTACTGATACATTTAACATTGTACGTTATTCAACTATACTATCATCATCATCATCATCATCATCATCGAGATCAGCATCATCATCATCATCATCATCATGATTGACATCAGTATTATCGTCATCATCATCATGCAAAATTTTCATGATAATCGCAATTGCGTAATCTTCAAGGATCTCCAATTGATTCATCCTTGATAATGGCCTTATTGTTATCTCTTATTGATTTAAGTTGTCATGGTCATCATCATCATCATCATCATCATCATCATCATCATCATCATCATCATCATCCAAAATTTACATGATAATCACCATTTCATAATCTCCAAAGATCTCAAATTAAGATTTTGCCATCATCATCATCATCATCATCTAGTGTTCTAGTACTTGAAATTCTTAACATCATCGCGCAGTTCTTAACATAAAACCAACAACTGCATCATTCTTAGAAAAAAGAACTATATTGACAAAACATGAAATTTTATTCAATACTTAAAATGATTAAATCTACAGATGGAAATGTGTTTGAATACATTCATCGGAAATATGGTATAAAGATGAAAACTAGTCCATCAGGAATAACAACAGTTATGGACATCACTAATATCCCTAAATCAAGTGAACATACACATCTTAAAAGTTTAAAACATGATTGTTTTTAAACTTCTCCATAAAATGAAATATATATGACTTTTTATTAAGACTGCAGATATGTACTAGGTATTTACGTAGTGATGACTATAGTAAATAAATCATAGAGCTGATTTTGGAAATCTACCACCAACATGTACATGGTTTACACTATACATGTCCTTCCTCTGTACAGCTTTATACAAAACATCAATTCTGACATTCCCTGTGTCACAAATATACAGTATAAATATGCTAATTGAAACTTAAATTTTCCTATAACCTACTATGTGACCTTAGTTCAACCTCATAAAAATTACTTGAAGCATGGCTCGATTTTTTTTTTTTTTATAAAAAAAAAAATCCTCCTTAAGGTGTCCTTTTAGAGTCAGTCTGGAAGCCTTGTTTTTAAAACCTTTGAACAGGGTCCGTTTATTTTTTGGCTTCAATGTGCGTCACACTAGTTCCCTTGGCATTACAGAGAGTGTTCGCAACAGCAACACAAATACTGCTAGTTGAATTGATAAAGCTGTACAAGATGGAATAAAATCACAGTCAAGATAAAACCCATCACAGTCGTACATAGAATTAAAAAAAGTGCATTTCACAACCAGTGTGTAACATTACAAATTCTTCAAACATCATTTTTTGTGCCTCCTTAATTCCTCAGTCTTATAACAGCTGCCGGTTTATCGAGTTATTGTTTGTTTTTTATGATAATGTTAATCAAGCGTCACAGCAACAAAAAGTCAGAACCAAGACATGTTAACCTCATGTACTAACAAAAATAAATGTTCACAAACATTGGTCAAAACAGGAAATGTTTGTCAAGTTTGTGGAACTGAATCACATGTATAATGAACAAATGGATTCATACAAAATTGCATTGTCTTTATAAATAGTGAGAATGCTGCCATGTTTGTAATAAAGGTTTCCAGTCCTGCGGGTTGATATACATGTACATACATAAAAATTGAACGTGTCCAGTTCCACAGGTGGACATACATGTATATACATATTAGTGGGCAGAAGAGTGGTAGAGATCTAAGTGATGTTTAATTTAGGAGCACATAAAGCTTTAACCCCACGCCAAGGGTTACTGTAGTTGTTCAGCATTTTGAAATAAATGCTTTCATAATCTGCTCATGTGTAAAAAAACCCACTTAATTTCACCCATAATGCCTTTATAAGAGAACTGTTCATATTATACATTCAAATAATGAAATTACGATGAGAATGACTTTGAATGTCTTGAACGCCCTAAATATTATTTATAACAACAAATTGCACATTTTTTTTACAAAGCAACGATACTTGAAAACAAATCCATGGATTAGGGATTTCACGCCAGTTTAGAAATTGTAAAATATTAAAAACTAAAATTAAAACAATATCAATATGGAGGGAACACAAAATTTAAAAGAATATGAAGGACTTTTCTTATTAAAGTGAATTAAAAAGCTTTAAAACTAAGGTGAATTACAATAAGCAATTTAATTAATAATCTTGAAGATGTCATTCATAACAAAATATTCTTAAACAGTTTCATAATGGTATTAAACATGAACACAGAACAAAATAAAACTATGAAATAAGCAAAAACTCATTAAACATGATATAAAAATTACAACAAAGTGAATAAATCGCTGTGATAGGTCTTTGAATACACTTTTGTCATCTACATGTCACACAGATTATTTTTTTCCAGTGTCTTTTTCACTGTTATTCATTTTCACCCTAACAACAAGAACACCTATCATCATCCATTTCTTAAGATTAGCTTATAATATATGGCCTAAGCTTTATATAGGCCAAGATTTGCTTAGTTGAGCTAAGTAAACACTGACATAAATAAGCCAAGCTTTACTTAGATCTAATCTATTCCACATCTTCCTCCTCTTCCTCATCAACCTCTTGCTTTTTTGGCGTCTTGCCCCTTTTCAAGAATTCTTTTCCCTCCTTGGCTGTCTTCTGCATGGTTCCCGCTTTTTTCAGTTTTGCAGGAGCTGGTGCAGGCTTTGGCTTGCCTGTTGACCGCAGCCTACGACCTTCAGTCACATCAACATCATCCACAACATACTTGGCTGAAAATGGAGATAGGGCAATATTTATTTGAAGTGAGAATTAGACATACATTTTTATAAAACTGGATGTTTAGCAGGATGCTTTTGTAAGTTATTATTTCTAAGGCTTTATTCAATTGTAAGGCTGCAACAGTAAACCAAAAGCAGTAATGCAATATATTACAATATGCAGAGTTTGTAATGCAATATATATTACAATATGCAGAATTTGGAATGCAATATACCGGTAATACAATAAGCAAGTTTGTAATGCAATACATTTAATACAATATTCAAGTTTGTAATTCAATATATTACAATAATGCAGTTTGTTGAGCAATATATTACAACATGCAGAGTTTGTTGTGCAATATATTACAATATGCAGAGTACATATTGCAATATATTTCAAAAAGCCATGTCCTTATAGTAATACACTGGATAAACCGGTGCCCATCTAGAGATATGTATCACAACGATTTTAAGGCCTCAAGATCAGTACCCAAAGTTTACACACTACTTACCCTCTTCCAGGGTTTTCTGAATAGTCGTGTGTTTCTTTATAGGTGATGGTTTCGCAGCCTTTTTCTTTGTGTCTTGTCGTGTGTCCCCGAGTTTTTCACCAGCAACTAGGGCTGACCCCTCCTGGATAAAATGTAGTTTGTGAAGTAAAAATATGCAATAATGTGATTGCATTTATTATTATATAATTAAAAAATAACCAATTTTATAGCAGGTTTATAAAAAACAAGTATAACTTTTTTTCCTTATCTTGTGTTTTGAATGGTCTTGAGCATGTTCATTGATGGAATGATGAAAGATATAATTCTGAAATCAAATCTTATAAGTAACCCAAAACACACTAAGTTTTGAGCTTGGATGACTTTATACATATGGACATGCTTTTTGAACATTCCTACCTTTGCGGTAGCTGCCATTGTAGTGTTTTTTGAAAGTTTAGGTTTCTTAGGTGACGGTTTCTCTGATTGAATTTCTTCAATTTTCTTCTGCTGTCCACGTGTCATGGCGTCCGAGTCGGGGGCTGCGGCACCAAGAAGATCCTTGGCTTCCTATCAGCAGAAAAGTCAATAGTTGAATATTAGATCACTGTTTTGTAAGATATGTGTTTTTGATTAATATTGATTTATATTATTAGTGCCTTTCAAAAGCACCCATTTTTTTCCAATAAAAGATGACAAGATCCTAACCTTTGACCCCAAAATCAAGGTCATAAAATATACCATGGTCATTCACAAATTCAAACATTTTGTCTCTATTTTTACAATTCTAAGGGTCCAGGCCCCATTTACAAAATGGCTAGAGAAAACTTATGTACATGTATCTTGGCTGTGTTGACCACAGAAGTGGTTACTTTTTTATGACAAAACATAAACCACTCCATTTTTTAAAATATGACAAACCTTGGCTGTGTTGACCATGGTAGTGGCCTTTGACATGCGTGGTTTCTTGGTAGGTGGAGCATCCTCCTCACCAATGGCATCCAGCTTCTTTTGCTGGCCCCGTGTTGCGGCGTCTGGGTCAAGACTTGTACCCTCCAGCAGACTTAGGCCTTCCTGAGGTAACAGTTTCATATGAATGTTTCAAGATTTTGTATCCCTTATTTTGGGCAGATTTATAGACTTTTTACAACCTCTTATAAAATATGAGTAAACTGACCTTACAAAAAACTTATAGACATACGTATGGTTCAATTATTTCTTACAATAAAACAATCACTTCCATTTTGTGCTTACAAGTACTTCTATTGAACATTAATTAACCTTTTCAACTATCACTAAGAAGTATTATGTTATTCAATCCCATTTTATTATAGATCATATATATATAATATGAATTATTCTCAAACAAGCTTATGTTACATTAAACTCTGATAACCCAGATAACTCTGGGGCACTTCATTGCAAAGTTATATCACCAATGAAGTGCCCCAGAGTAATCATTCTTGCAGGGTGCACACCTCAACATTGCCATCAGTATATATTACAAGCTTCAATCTATTCCTTCAAGTAGTTTCCAAGTTCACCTCTGAGAGTGATTGAAGAATAAAAATATTATAATAATAGTGAGTTGGAGAGCGAGGACAAAGACAATATGTCTCAATTCATTGAAGATTAGACCAGATAAATCAAGAGGGTTAACAAGCATGTCCATACTAACCTTGGCAGTTGCCTCCATGGTGCCAGCTTTCTTCACTGGGGGCTTCTCACCATCCTTAAGTCCCTGCATCTCCAAAAGAGTGTCTTTGCCTGATGCCTTCAACAGCGCTATACCCTCCTGGAAATGAACAGGGAGTAACTTAGTTTTAAGGATCATGATAAAAATTAGATTGTTATTGCAGCGGACAGGCCAGATCTGTGCCACAGCAATGGAAACAGTGGAAAACTTCAAATAATGTGGTCCTAATCTTGCCCCTAGAGCAGCCAGGATTTGGAAGAAAAGGATGGATTTATCAAAATTAATTCAATTCGGGACGCACAACACACATCTGTCCAAATCCTGACTCTTTCTAATGATCCAAAAATCAGTATTCCCCCAGTACCCCATTTATTCATTAGCACCTCTTTTCAAACATTTTATAAACGTACATATTTATTCCTTGCAAAGTTTTGTGTCTGACTGAGAGATTATCCCCTGCAACTGTCTGTGTGGGAGTCTTCAACAATAATAAAATTCTAGGAAGACTTTTTACAGCCTCTACACGTTTATTTTCTTGCTAGATGACCAACATATATTAAGCACACAATGGATAGTCCACAAAGAAATACCATAAAGCAAAATATCAGAAGTTTATAAACATGGCTGCCATTACTGTAACAACATGCTAAGATATTGCAACAATATGCTACAATATTGCAACAATATGCTAAGATATTGTAACAACATGCTTAGATATGACCCAGAGATATGCATATAGAGTTACTGTGGTCAACTGACCCTATTTTATCAGATTAACAAAAGGATTAAGCAAGAAGCCTTTGATATTAGAACAAAGGTAGTGGGGGTTTATCGAAACTTATTTTGGAGACACAAAATTATTACAAAATGTGCAAAGACCATATAAAATGGTGTGAAATTTAGTTCCAAGCATGATGAAGCAAATACAGAATAGAATGGATAAAATGGTTGTAGGTCAAATTGTCCCCATGTCAAAACGCCTTTCAGCAAAACTAGAGGTTTACAACAAGATAACGGCTTAGCGTGACAAAAACAGTGGACATTTATGGTATTATTATTATAAATATGACTTATATTGTCATGTAAATTTATTGATATTCTTATATTACATATTGCTGTGTTTCATTCTATTTCACAATGAAGTTTAAAGTGCTTTTTTAGACATGTGAATTAAGTCATATGTATATAATAAAAGGAGGAATGATTACTGGTTGAAGTTAAATTCGTTCCTACCAATTAGTTCATATATTTGGACTCCATACTGGATATGTTTTGACTTCTATTTGGGGCATTTTCACCTGGGAATATTTGACAATAAATTGGGTGAAATCACTGTAAAAAGTTGATCATACGGAGATTAACTGAAAATCACTATTTTCAACTAGCACTTTCCTGTTCCTCATTTTGAAGTTGTTCATCATTATGCAAATGAATGTGTGTCCAAACTGCCCAGTATGAAAATGTGTACATTATATATTTCAAGTGCTGTGAATTTAAAAATAAACAGATATTAAATATTATTTTAATTTATTTTTAATATTTTTACTAAAACAAGCTTTCTTAAACTTGTTTGAAAATATATGGTTTGAATATATTTAAAAAAATCTTGGGTCAGCATGGGCCTTTATGACCCAAACTCGTGCAAACAAAGCAATAACTTGAATAAGCTTGTTTTAACATGTGCTAAATCAATGGGAACTGTTACAAAAATAGACGATTAAATAGGTCTTACAATCAATGAATTGCATATTTTAAAAACACAAAAATATTTTGCACATAAAAAAAAATGCGGCAAACGTCTTCAAGGTGCATAAAATTATAATAATCTGGATCAAACTAGTTTTCTTCCTGAATGCTGTCGGCCATCTTGAAATCTTGTCTTGTATTGCTTTATTAGTCGTCCGATTCTTGGAAGAAAATTCCACTGATTTAAACTAATTTCTAACAAAGCAACCAGATTAAACGTTTAAGTGGTCCTTTGTTAATCAGATTCATGCAATTATTTCGTCGATCTGCATTCATTTCACATCAAGATTTAAGCAAGTTTCTTGCTAGTTCAGCATTTTTATTGTCTATATGTTCAAGTTTTCAACACCGGCAAACACTAATTGTTCGTCGAATATTGGCGACAAACTACTACAAATCGACAAGGTGAATTTTTGCCTACCTTTGCAGTCACCTGCATCGTTCCATCACGAGTCATTCCAGGCTTAGCACTGGCCATTTTGATGATTGCTTTTCAAGAACGCACACAACAAACAACCCCACTAAAATGTTTCTTTTTCACGAGGTGAAATGGGTCGGTGGGCGGAAGGCGTGGTCACATGGTAAGCAACGGCGATTATGATTGGCTGATCGAAATGGAGGCAACCCGGAAGCGCTAAATATGAAAACAAATCTTTGATGATAAATTCATTTCTTTGTTATTTCTCATTATTTCCATTTAAAGAAGAATATATTAAAAACATGACTAACTGAAACTTGTTCATTAGGTTTTGACTCAATGAAAAAAACACGTGATTAATTGATACATTCTTTAGAATTTATATTATGTGCTTATTTTCTACCCACACCTGACTTAACACAGCTAGCATGCATACAGTAAATATTTTCATTGATGATATTATTAATCAATGTAGATTGATTTATGATCATTCACGGTTATGCCACACCGCATTCACCCGGCACTGCGGGGCCACCTGAATAGTAAAAACACGGCCCATTTCCCCGGCTATCCCCGGTATACCCCCGGACCTAGGTGGGGGGGGGGGGGCGTGGTTACAATTGACTGGTGCATAAATTGATCATACAGATAGGATATTTAAATGGGGTACTGGATGTTTCGTCACCTTACCAGTTCGTCTATCTTATTTTAAAGTACAAACTGGGTTGTTGTTTCGTCAACATATTTTTACAGTTCGTCAACCTTATTATATTTAGCAATTAATGCAACTATTATGTCCAATTTATTAGGTGTGAGCAAACACCAATTTAGGAAGAAAGGAGTAATTCAGTCCTCCTCGTAGCGGTTGCAGGCGTCGAAGAGTCGTGAAGCATACTTCTTACGTTGGATGCGGGTGAGCAGATGCTCGCTGACCAGGCGGATCTGCAGGTTGACCTTATCGGTTTCACCGCGGAGGAGGGGGACCAACACATAGAAGCCAAGCAAGGTTTGCTCAACCAGCTTTGGTGTTGATGCGACGATGTCATCCCTCGACGTCGCTGTTCGTTCGTATTTGTTCTCGGAACACAGACCAGTTCTCTGGAGCCGCATGGATCCGCTTATCCAGGACCGCTCAACGTACTCGACGACCCGATAAACATGGCCGCCCACCTCTGTTGCTGTCAGTTTCAGTTGTTCAAACGTAGGGACGATGTGCACGGTCGGCAGGTAGGGTAGTGACAAGCGAAGGAACTCAAATGTGTCCCCCTTCTGGGTGTAGGCAGTCGCCAGCCCCCTCCCGTCTATGAACAATCTCCTAGACTGTCGGAGGTGGTGTAGCTGCGCTGATATGGCGCTGATCGTCCATCCGTATATCGTCAAGGATGAACTCCTCGCCGATTAATTCCCGCTCCAACTGGAATTCAAGGTCAGCTGGATCATCTGGGTGTTGCCGTCTTTGATGGTTTTGGCGCTCGCGCCAAGTTGTCAGGCTTTGGTAGGCTGACGTACGTCATTTGGTGTCGCCATCTGCTTCACATCTCGCTCGACGATATTTGCTGCGGACTCAAAGACGCGCACCCTAGCGGCTTCCTTCACTTTTGTAGATACATGTATCTTAAAATTCTTTTTGGCGGCGCCGGGATCGGCCGGATGGACATGACCGACGATGCTTGGAGTGAAGATATCACCAAATTGCTTGACACTTGCGTGGAAGGTCATCCTCTTGCTTCTTATTCGCCACGTCCAGTAAGTGCGACCACCCTTGTTACGCGAGCTGTGTATGTGTATCCGGCATTACTGACGAGCTTCTGGCCACCTCGCTTGCTGCCACCCACTACGACCTCGAAGTTCGCGGTACATCAGCGTGAACGTCTTTGTCTAGAGGGGCGGTAGCGACTCATCCAGTGGAATATGGGATCGATCGATCTGCCTCAAAGCTATCAGATGTCAATCGTCCGGTCTTCCAGGATACCATCAGCGGCGTTAGTGTTGATGGTGTCGTCGTCGGCGGCTACTGCGTTGGCTTCGACGTCTGCTCCTTCTTCGGCTACTTCGTCGGCTGCTCTGATGACATTTTTAGCTCGACTTTTCGAAGAATAAGGAGAGCTATCCTAGTCACCCGAGCGTCGGCGTAACCACTTTATGTTAAAGTTTGCGTACCACCTCAAATATTTTCAAAGTCCATTGACATATGGCTTTTAAACTTTGCACACTTGTTCACCATCATGCCCCCAACCTGTACACAGGAGGAGGTAACTCTATGAAGCATTTTGACAAAATTATGCCCCTTTTTGGACTTAAAATTTACGTTAAAGTTTGCGTACCACCTCAAATATTTTCAAAGTCCATTGACATCTGGCTTTGAAACTTAGCACGCTTGTTCACCATCATGCTCCCAACCTGTACACAGGAGGAGGTAACTCTATCAAGCATTTTGACAAAATTATGCCCCTTTTTCGACTTAGAATTTACGTTAAAGTTTGCGTACCACCTCAAATATTTTCCAATTCAATTTACTGTTCTTCCGAATGTGTTCACCAAACTTTGTTAATTTTGAGATTTTATGTTGTTTTTGTAATTGTGTGTTTTCTTTCTGACCACTTTGTTAACATATACGTCTAGGGGTGGGCGGTTTTGGTCCACCCAGATATGTTTTTCGGAAAACTTTTCTAAATTACCTTTGGAATAAATCAACAATATTTATGGCATTTTAATAAATGCCCGTTTTTCATTCAAACGGTGTTTGTTTTCCTTCAATCCATACTAGTTCGACTTTCCTGTTACATAACATAACTTTGACCTTGGACAATTACATAAATGTAATTATCTCAGCACATCATGTAATGCATTGAAATCTAATCCAACAGTGATCCATGCAAGTTTCGCCAAAACGTTTCAATCCATACACCGAAAAGCGGCGGAATAGTCGAGCGCGCTGTCTCTGTGACAGATCTTGTTTTACACATTAGCCTTAGCTTGATAAAAATGAAATGAATAATGAATTTATATATGTACAGAGGCTTTGGAGCTGGCGCAGCATGGGCAGGGGGTGCCGCTCCAATATTTCGAGGAGGAGCGATAAATCAAATTTGCGTATATAACCTGCGTCTGATGTAGGTCAACCTGGTTACAGAATACTGCACACCATCGGTAATCTGTAATGCATCCATGCAGACTCATCTCTTGTGAATGTTTATGACCAGGAGCCTCAGATTATTGGCCATAATTGCCAAACATGACCGCGAATGTGATAATTGTTCAAGATTGTTGAAAAAAGACACTTGTAATTAATAAATTCTAGTGTCTCATATTCTGCAATCAAAGGTAAGTAACTTTCGTTGTGGAAAATACACAAACCTAGTTCTAATTAAATATTTGGAATTGTATTCAATTGTTGCTAAACACTAAAGAGAATATTATCCCCTTTTAATTAATTTTGATACAGACCATCCTCACTAACTATGTAGATCTAGATACCTAGATAACAAGTACCTGTATGTCAGCTTCTGCTTAAAAATGGAAAAGTCAAATCAGCCTTGCAATTTTACATGCTATTAAACACTATCATTTAGTAAAAAGTTCCCTGTACTACGTTTATTCAACGCTTAAGATCTTCGTTTCAACTGCCCCTGTTTTCAAAAAAAATAAAAAAATCAGAAAGGCTGAATGTGTTACTTCTGTTTTGCCATCAATGGTAGTGAGTGCAATATGTCACCTTTTGATTTTAGGTGTCATCGGTTCAAAGGCCAAACTGTTGTCAAAGCTTGTCCGAGTGATAACTCATAAATGCATGTACATATGGTCATTAAACTTGACATTGAGACTGGGCCTGACCAGTAGATGACCCCTATTAAGTTAAGGGGCCTGACCAGTAGAAGACCCCTATTGATTTTAGGGGTCATCTGCTCAAAGGTCAATGTTACAGTGACCTTTAACGCGAAAAGGTTGACAAACCTTTTTCAAGTGATGACTCAACAATGCCTAAACATATGGTCATCAAACATTACATGGAGGTTGGGCCTGGCCAGTAGATGACCCCTATCAATTTTAGGGGTCATCAGGTCAAATGTCAAGGTAACAGTGACCTTGAAAGCAAAAAGCTTGTCGGTTTGATAACTCCACAATGCTTGCACCCATGGCTCTCAAACTGGTATTTTAGATTGGGGGTGACCAGTAGATGACCACTGTTGGATTTTGAGGTCAAAGGTCAAGGTCACAACTCGAGGATGCATGTTTATCTGCAAATATCAGTCATCATCTGAACATGATTAAAAAATTACCTACTTACCTCACACTTTCAATGGTTTTACTCTTAAAACTGCCTAAAAGGCATCCAATGTCAATTTTAAATCAGCTGTTATTTCTGTCAATGCATAAAAATTATTTCATTCAAATGTCCAAATATTCTTATCATGGGCTCAGTGGGGGGGGGGGGGCATAATGTTTGACATACATCTTTTGTTTACAGTTGACACACAGCAGTTAACACCAAAAGTTCACCATTGATGTCTTCCGTTTTGAAGGTTTTCAAATAAGAATTCATGGCGTACAAGTTTTGCATGAACAGAACCCACTTTCTCTAACTTGAAACATTCCTTTCTCCAACTTGAAACATTCCTTGTCACTAAAAATAAATGTGGGGTGATTAGACAAGACACAAATATTTTAAAGGTCTCTGTTTATTCAAACCAGAAAAAATACACATAGAACACCGTAAATAGAAAGAGAAGCATTGTATTTCAATGAAAGCCTTAAACAACATTCTACAACACCATGAGTGATAAGATGTTCATAATGTTCAACATGTTTGTTGTCAGATAAGCACAAGAATTTCAATGAAAGCCTTAAGCACTGATGCACTCAACAGTTTCGTAAGATGTTCATAACAACATGTTTGTTGTCAAATTAGCATGAAGCCATTGCAGCTTCATGTCTATGTAAAATCATGTCAATATCAAGTGTGTCATTAAGGTACTTGATAATTTAGATCTTTGCAGAAAAGGAACGTCATCATTACCATCATCAACAAGTTCCTGTTCAAGTAATCTCCCATTCTATTGCCATGAAACACCAAAACTATAGTTCAATCATATTGAAATTATTACTGAAATATTTACTTTGGTGTTCACAAGGTGAAATATAGTTTAATCTTACACTTATACAAAAATATATGTCCACTATATCTCTAAGTTGGATATACAATGACAATTTTGTATTTTTTTGTATGAGAACGCAACGTCACTTCAGAAATGATGTCATGGAAATTGTGTCCCAGCCCAGTGGGAACAATGTATATTTCATCTTTATACAGTACAATACACAAAAAATGTAAATATATGAGAATCAATTCAAGAGAACATATTGAATATCAAAACATGTCTGTTTTCAATTGCTTCCATTAAAGTGATACCTTTTACAGTTGCTGTCAATTACAAACATTAAGCTATCTTAACAGTGTTTCAATGGCATCAGGTTAATGAATCAACGTGGAAGCTCCGAGAAGTCGCTTCATGATCAATGGTCTAACTAGTTACAGGCCAGGCTTTGCTTTACTTACCATGTTAGCACAAAGACTAAAAATCAGGCCCCAGTTTCTCGAAACTTTTGAAGTCCCTTATAACAGGGTTAAGCTAATCTCACTATTTTTCTTGGTCTTTATTTCTCGTAATATTAACTTCATTAAGAGTAATCAGACTTTAGATAGGAATGTCTTTTATGGTTATCACAATAAATCATATTTTAGTTACCGGTACCAAAATTACATTCACGTATGTGATTTGTTGAATTGAAATAAGCTACTTAAGCCTGTTAAGCTTAAGAATTTTCCAGAGATTGGGTTCAGGGTATCAAATTCAATTCACTCTATATGAAATATTATACATTGAAAACAGGCATGTTACAACATTACATGAGTAGTCTTTATTGTAGAATTCACAAGGAAAGTACTCTACAAAAATAAAATAACAAATTATGTAATAATCTCGCAATTCACAATAAAAATCAACAAAAAGCAATTCAACAATTAGCATTCATTTTGTAATAAACTTACAACAAATACTACTTAATTCATCCAAAGTCTAGCGGCAGTAAAAATAATCATTAAAAACATAACAATATATAAAAACAATTTGTCTGTGTTTTAAATGGAGATGAAAATGATAAATATGTATGAAATTTAAGTTTTACATGTATCGAAGTTCATGTCTATTAATTTCAAACATTTTCAAAAGTATGCCATTTTATTTGACTATCAACATCAAACAACAAAACAACCAGATGTCAACAACAGGAGCGCCCTGGGGTGAAAGCCAACAAAAGTCTTTTCTTGTTTTGTTTTTTTCAGTCTAACAAGGGACATAACTGACCAAATATTAATGCCAGAGTTAATCACCTTTCTATTAATGTACATGTTGTCACTGGCAACATGTGTATACCAAGTTTAAAGTGGACAAAACCCACACCAAGTCTTTGACACTATTTTAAGGTAAAATTATAAAAAAACATGGTAATACTGATGTAGTAAATCCTCTTATCTTTAAGCGATTTATTCACAAATATAGCATTAGATGCTGTATTCATCTTTAAAAACTGTCCATAAACAATGAAAACATGCAAATGAAATGTTTTTATGGCTAGTCAAATCGCTAAGCTATATACATATGGCAATTCAAATCGCTCAGCTACATACAAAATATGGAAGTAAAAGTCAAAGCTTACACTCTTCTTTAAGCAGAAACCATTTACCAAAAAATCCAATCCTTTATTCTCAAATTAATTTTATCATATTATTATGACAAATTTGCAAACTTATGTTCATCTAAAAAAGTTCTCATACCAGTCAAATGAATGTCTCATTTACTATAATAATATATCACACCCCAAGTTCCTAATTTTCTACAGCGATTCTAACATTTTGTTCTGTTGTATCCATGGCAACATTGTCTTCCTCATCACTTCCACTTTTCTCGGCTAGGTCCAACATTCGGTCGATAATCTCCCAAAGGCAGGTCTCCTTGGGGAATTCATGGTCCACAAGATTCACTAGAGAGTAGTTGTCATGGATATGCTTGATTATCTCCCTTGATTTGCTCTTCTCTGGGTACAGCGTACCCCAACTTTGCTCCCAAAGGGCAAACGCCTCGTCCTACAATAGGTATAATATTTTGAAATGATAGTGTAACATCATTTATAAAAAAACTTTTAACTATAAAAGTATAGGCTGAAATTTGTTAAACAAACAAACAAGGTTAGTGTTTGAAATCATATATTTGTCTATTGGGGAAAACTCTTATCTGGAAAATTAATGCATCAACGTTTCAAGCTCATTTACCATTTATTGAAAAGGAAATTTGACACACAATTAGAGGGGACCAATGTCTTAAAATTTAGAAAAAAAAAGATTTTTTTCGTGCATTTGGGAAGTACTCTACCAAAGGAGACGAAACAAACGCATATCTTTTCAATCTCAGTTTTAATCTAATGATTCAATCATTCACATGTCTGATTATGATTTAAATCAATAACAGCTAATTGCTGATTTACCAAAACAACCGAACAGCAGTATTGAAAAATATTGCCATCCCATTAGAAAACACTATTTCAAACAATAAGTAATTGAAATGAAAATGTTTGTTCTTATTTAATCTTACTATATTGTCTATTACTGGGATCTGAGAATAATTAGGAACAAGAGGCCCAAAAGGGCCTATGCTCTACTGGCATGGCTCTTGTGGTCATTTTCAATCCAGAGCAGGTACGTTTGAGTAATAGGCAACACATATATAGTTCACTTTTAGTGTTTGGGTTAGCTGAAAACGCTGCATGTTCAACGTCTGAGGACAGGAAGTGTTGTAAGCAGATTAGTTGCATGAACTATTTTAATATGTGCCAAGTAAAGGTAATCTGAGGGTAAAAAATATTTGCTTTCAAAATTTCATTTTTGTAGCTTTAAAAAAAAAAAAAAAATTTGGTCAAAGGTCAAAGTCAAGGACATCCGAGGACAACATTAATGCTTGTTTGCAAAACTGTTCTCATGGTCAAAATTTCATTACTGTAGCTTTAAACATTAATAAGTAAATCAAAAGGGGTGGAGCCAGCTTTTGCCCAAGAGGCATTATTTCAAATGTTTTCAATTGCATCATATGATGCTCCACAACAAATATCAAAGGTATGAGCCTTGTAGTTTGAAATAAGAAGATTTTGAAAATATTTCTTAAGTAAGTCTCTAGGAAAATAGTGACACCCAGGGCAGTGCCAGTTTTGACCCAAGGGGCATAATTTGAACAACCATGGTAGTGGACCACTAAAGCCTTGTTCAAAATAGCAAGGATTTGCATAATGGTTTCAGACATAAAGGTTTTTAACATTTCCCAATTTAAGGGGGGGGGGGGAGACGTCCCTTACAAAGAAAAGAGAACTCTTCCCTGGGCCTCCGCCAACGTCGCCGAGGTCGTTTGCATTTGCCGCACTGGTCCCTTGCGGGACAATCTCCGTGGGGGGGGGGGGCAGTAATGACCCCAGGGGCATAATTTGAACAAACCTTCACAAGCAATTGTGACTTTACATGTAAACTTGGCTAAAAATAGACTTCGCTCATGTAGACTTGGCTAAAAAAAGATTTAGCTTAAAATAGCATTTTTTATACTTTCAAGACCCATAATCCAGGCATGCATGGGCAGAGCTGGCTGGTTTTCAAAAGGAACCGAGTTCTAATGGATATCTAAATACTGTACAAGTTTCATCGAGATACAATCAAAACTGAAGACTGTATCATGTTCACAAGCAATTGTTTACAGACAAACTGATTTTTTAATACTTTCAAGGCCCATAATCTAGGCATGCATGGGCGGCTCTGGCTGGTTTTGGAAAGGAACCAAGCTCTAATGGATATCTAGATACTGTACAAGTTTCATCGAAATACAGTCAAAACTGAAGAATGTATTGTGTTCACAAGCTAGTGTTTACACAATAGCATTTTTTTATACTATCAAGGGCCATAATCTAGGCATGCATGGGCCGATCTGGCTGGTTTTCCAAAGGAACCGAGCTCTAATGGATATCTAAATACTGTACAAGTTTCATCGAGATACAATCAAAACTGAAGACTGTATCGTGTTCACAACCAATTGTTTACACAATAGCATTTTTTTATACTATCAAGGGCCATAATCTAGGCATGCATGGGCGGATCTGGCTGGTTTTGGAAAGGAACCAAGCTCTAATGGATATCTAGATACTGTACAAGTTTTATCGAGATATAATCAAAACTGAAGACTGTATCGTGTTCACAAGCAATTGTTTACAGACGCACGAACGCATGGATGCACATACTACGTACACATTACCATCGCATAAGCTCTTCTGGCCTTTGGCCAGTAGAGCTAAATATAATGTATTAATACCATATATTCTTACGTAACTAACAATTAAATATTATTATTAGCCGAACATGTTCATGTACCTTCCAGACTGTAAAAGCAATGGGGTCGACAACGGTCGGCTGGATAATTTCCTTCCCAGGGAACACGCCCCATGTCACAGCGATCGGCTCATTCTGGTCACAGTTTGTGTAGTCTGCCTCACCCTAAAACATTGAATTTCAAATTTGCTTGCAATGGGTAATAAAATTTTATGCATGTGGTAATACCATTTTACAGAAATAAATCCTTGTGAAGAATTATTTATCTAATGAAGCATTATACTTACATCTCAGCGCACAGGGTTCGAATTTAGACTCGCATACTCGCAAATTGCGAGCGGCATTTGCAAATTGCGAGTGACTTTTATTCAAGCTCGCAAAATTTTGCGAGTGGCTTTTTCTAGCCCACAAAATGTTAAAAATGAAAGTAGAATAAACATGAACTTAACTTTGCTACGAAGTTGAGTGTTTACAAACAACTTATAAGTCGCATGTTTACACTACCACTTAAAGAGACGACAATATGAGTCAGAGTCATGCTCTAGTAAGTTTTCAAAAATAGAACAAATACGGAAAAGGCCGAGTTTTATCTCGAATCTTTCCCGGGGATGCTCCGAGTCGTGCATAATACAAAGTGAAAATAAATGAGTTGACATGACGTAATCACCTAGCTCAATCATTGGCTAAATTTAGCGCTTTCGCGCACTATATGTAAACCCCATTTTTGGCAAGAAATGTAATTGCATTTCACTAATTTCTGGAATTTTTTCACAATTAAATGCATTTATCTTGTCCGGTTGATCAAAATATTTCCTGGTTTTCACAACTTTCGCCTATTTTTTTTTTTAAATTGAGTCGTCTGCAATCTTATGAGCACTGAAAATATCTAAATTTGGGGATAATTTGACTGCGAGAACTTGAAAAGTGTGCAAAGATGTGTAGAACTGCCCCCATTTGATGCTTAGAATTCCATTTGAGTCCAGGTTCAGTTGAAAAACCTCAAAGAATGGTATTTTGGGCCAAAACGCCTTTGAAAATACAGACACACAGGCACTTGGGTGACAGGCAGTGAAACTGGAAAACCTGACTCCAACTATCAGATTGAGCTAGTTTTGGGTGTATTTATGTATGAAGGACTAATCAAAAGTTTTTTTCATAAAAAATGCAGGGATGGGTTTTGTTATAGGTATGACATCACCATTGCGTCATATGTACTTCAGTTGTGTGGGAAATTCTCAATAAAAATATAATGTTTTTGTGACTGATAGACATGTTTTCACATGCTCAATAGTCAATACACTGTAAATCGAAAAAAACATTATTCCTGAAACTTTTATACCTTAAGTATCTATTTTTGCTTGATTTTTCATTTAGAATAGAGATTTAAGCATAAACTGCTGCCATATAGTTGAAAGGTCATTTTGGAAGAACTGTCATGGCGGACTGTGCAATTTTTAGAGTTTGTTTTTCAAGTAAAGAGATTTTTCTTAGGAATAACTTGACCCCCCTTTTTTATTGGCTTAAAAGGTAATTTAAAGCTTGAACTTTAAGAATATATATGTTTATCATAGTCTGCATTCACTCGAAATACCTTTAAATGTTGTCTAAAACTAATCATTTCACATTGAATAATAGAGGAAATGACAATGGTGGTGTGTAACCTCAACTGTCAAAGTGAATAGACTTCCGATATATTTTATAGTCCAAAGCATCCACGCTACATTTACTGTTGCTTTTATTTATTCTAAATTTATACTGTTATTGTTTTTAATACTTATAGACTTAATCAGTTAATGAAATCTGTAGCGTTCTCGCCGAATTGGAATTACCGGATGGCGAGGGTAAATATTACCCCCTCAAAGTGAACCATGTCTAATTTTTGGACAGCTTTGTTATCAAAAAGCGGCCAGCATCCGATGAGTCATCTGTACTCCCCCCCCCCCCCCCCCCCCGTTACATTAAGCCAACTACAGTTTATAGTAGTTGAGTCCTTTTAAGAGTGGATCCTTTTAATATTCATAATATGTCTTAGTTGTGTTTATAAAGAAAATAATAAAATTGCAAGTTGATTTTTCATTTTGCGAGTTGCCTCAAAAAGCACTCGCAAAATTTTGCAAGTGCTCCTCAAAGTTAAATTCGAACCCTGGCGCAGTTGATACACATGCACCAATATAAGAATCAACTCTTTTTTTAATCCTAAGTTTTCTATTGAATGTCTTTCTATATATTTCTAGCATATTTTTATTTAGTTTAAAGTCAAGATCATTCAAGGCCATCTATTTTACTTGACGGAGAAAACCTTTAAGATTTGCTTACAGACAGGTTTGAAATTGGAAACAAAGTTTACAATCTTTTAGGTATAAACTACAAGTCTTACAGACTTATCTCATTCAAGAGAAACAATCATTTTACACATTGAATTCTGGATTTCAAAGTACCGGGTAGTAAAAACATCCCAATAAATCATGCACATAGTACTTGTATAGAGATTTTCATTGACTCTGCTGCTCATTAATTTTCTGTGTATTATCTAGCTGACTGTGCGTACCATATAAAGCCAACCTTGGTAATTGGTACAATAGTGTTTTTAGTACTGCATTTTGATCCGGGAGGTTGTATTCGACTCGAGTGGATTTTTGCAGATTCGGAAATCAAAATCTGCAAAAATCCACAACATTCCGGATAAAAACGCAGTACTAATAACCCTTTTATTATATACACTACTGGTTAGATCACTTAAAAGCCACATTTTTTCATAATAAATGTCATTTTAAGGATGCACTATTTTGTTTTATGAGGTCATTTTAACATCGCGCAACGATATTTGTTATGACGTGACGTCATAAGAGTGGAATCGGCCGTATTGCACTGGAGTGGAATACGGACTAGCGTGCTTTGCAATATGTTTTGCGTGTTGATCTATGATGGGTATATAATAAAAACTCACATTGTGGTTGATGATATGGTAGTTGACCAATGGGTATTCCGGTAGGATCTTCTTCAGGGCCCTGATGTTCTGTCGGCTGGTAAAGAACTCCAAGTATGCCTGAAATATCAATTCATGGAAATTTTATTACCATTATCTAAACAAATGAAATGACACCGAACCACCCTCATATGAAATATTCATAACTGATAAACCATTATGGACAGATTTACTATTCATTCTATGAATATGATGACTCTGGACCAGCAAATGTGTGTGGACTTGGATTCAATACATTTTTTTGTTATTGTAGGTAATTATAATCTCCTTGTAAATAGTTTTGATAATTATAATGTAATTTTTAATTTTGAGATTTAAATATCACACTAAATTCCACTTTGTTTCAAAAATCAAGCTCAAGCTTATTAAGTTTAATGAAATTATTGGAAGATACTTTAACCTCTAGCGCTTGAGATATTTCGCAAAATTGGGGCCAGTCCATAACTACATGGCTTACCACTTAAAAAACTAAAATTCACTCTTTTTTCTCAAATATTATAACTTTAATTTTAATGTTCATATTGTTTTATTATTACCTTTTGATAGATGTAGCCATTGGGTGCTCCCCATCCAACATTTGGGTCGGATGAAGTTGCACCGTTCACGTTAGGCTGCGAGTTGATTGTCAGTACCCCGCGCTCATTGATTGATGCAAGCTTCTGTGAGATGAGGTCCGTCTCTGGCGAGAGTTCATCATCGTTCCACGGCACCTGCATAACCTAGACAACAAAGGAATATAAACATATGAATATAGTTAAATTGTATTGATATTTTATCTTTCATTCTTTCTGATTACCCTACTATTTTTCCAGCTCCCAAAGAATGTTAAAATTAAAAGTACTACACCTGTAGAGACTGAGTAATACATTTCTATTTTCCTAGATTCTTAATCGTTTTAAGCAGAGCCCACAAAGGACAACACAACCAATAACAAGAGAATCTTTCATTTCACAAAAATGCACACAAGTTAGTTTGCTTAGAAATAGTTTTCCAGAATTATCATAATGCTTTACAACTAATTGAACAAGAAAGAGTTTCCAAATGTGTTCGAACATGAGCTTATTCTGTTACAATAAAAAAGTCTATTAAAGGGCATTTTTTTTACTGGTTTCATAATGAATCTGCAATAGGTAATGATTATCAATATCAAATGTACAGAATTAACAATCACCTTAACCCCATGTTTATTGGTCTCTCTCGTGATGTAGTTCTTAAACACTTCATACACGTCACATTCACTGGTCAACTCTTCACCCCACATTTTTAACAAGTCTTCTTTCGATGCTTTTGTCTTCAAATAAAACAAATAGTAGTCACTCAAATCACCGAATGCTGCTGCAGATGAATTGCCCCACCGACCATTTGGAAACTCATCCCAATTAGACGTCCTATGAACATAACTCTTCGGTCTACACTGCCAGAAAATTGGTCGAATTTCTTCTGTCCTCCGGCTGTGATTGGCTGATGGTTTCCACGGCAACGGTTTCCATGGATCCTCACACCACATTCCTAGTCTTTTCAGAACTTCAATTGTGGCAACCTCTCTGTTGAGTGTGTAGAAGTGTAAGCCATTTACGACGCCACTTTCAAAGAGTTGTTTAATCATATTCACAGCCTGGTCCACTCCGTAGTTTCTGATAGCTTCATCATTGTCTTTGATAGGGTTGATGTCATCAATTACATCTTGGGGCACCTCCAAGCGAGACAGCTTTACAATATGGCGTAGGGACTGATATGCCTAGAAATAGACATCATACACTTTAATATATAAAACTATTGTACGCAGAATTCTTTAAAAATATATCTGTTTGTGAAAACACTGTTAAAACACAGCAATTTTTTCTTTCTTTAATTGAATAAACTAGAAGCGCCGCAATGCGATGAAACCAGGTTTTTGTTATGGGCAATCAGAAATTATAGCCAATTAATTTGTTGTATGAGCAAGTTCAATCTGCAGCTTCATATAAGCTATATTTACAGTAAGATTCATCACTATCCATCAATTCTAACTAAGTTGCTGGGCAGAAAAACATTTTTCTATTTTTTAGGAACAGTGACCTTGACCCCACCTCCCAAGCTAGCTCTTCACATAAGCAACCTTCGCTCTAAGTTTCATCAATATCTATCAATGCTAACTAAAGTTATTGGGCAGAAACCATTTTTCTATTTTTAGTAACACTGACCTTGACCCCACCCCCCTCAAAAGAAATTCCAAGCTTGCTCTTCACATAAGCTACTAGTACCTACACACAAAATTTCGTCAATATCTATCAATCCTAACTAAAGTTATTGGACAGAAACCATTTTTTCTATTTTTAGTAACAGTGACCTTGACCTTAGCTCCACACCCCTCAAAAACAATCCCAAGCTAGCTCTGTACATAAGCTACCTACACACCAAGTTTTATCAATATCTATCAATGCTAACTAAAGTTCTTGGGCGGACACCATTTTTAAATTTATAGTAACAGTGACCTTGACCTTAGCCCCACCCCCCCTCAAAAGCAATCCCAAGCTAGCTCTTTACATAAGCTACCCACACACCAAGTTTAATCAATATCTATCAATGCTTTCAAAAGTTATTTGGCAAAGAACATTTTTCTATTTCAAGTAACAGTGACATTAACCGTAGCCCCTCCCCACTCAAAAGCAATCCCAAGCTAGCTCTTCACATGCTACCTACACACCAAGTTTCATCAATATCTGTCAATCCTAACTAAAGTTATTGGGCGGAAACCATTTTTCTATTTTTAGTAATACTGACCTTGACCTTAGCCCCTCCCCACTCAAAAGCAATTCCAAGCTAGCTCTTCACATAAGCTACCTATACACTAAGTTTCATCAATATCTATCAATGTTAACTTATGTTATTGGGCAGAAAAACATTTTTCTATTTTAGTAACAGGCTACCTTCACCTTAGTCCCACCCCCCTCAAAAGCAATCCCAAGCTAGCTCTGTACATAAGCTACCTACACACCAAGTTTCATCAATATCGGTCAATGCTAACTAAAGGTATTGGGCAGAAACCATTTTTCTATTTTAAGTAACAGTGACCTTGACCATTTTTCTATTTTAAGTAATAGTGACCTTGACCTTAGCCCCTCTCCACTCAAAAGCAATCCCAAGCTAGCTCTTCACATAAGCAACTTACACACCAAGTTTCATCAATATTGGTCAATGCTATCTAAAGTTATTGGGCAGAAACCATTTTTCTATAAGTTACTTACACACCAACTTTCGTCAATATCTATCAATCCTAACTAAAGTTCTTGGGCAGAAACCATTTTTCTATTTTTAGTAACAGACGACCTTGACCTTAGCCCCACCCCACTCAAAAGCAATCCCAAGCTAGCTCTTCACATAAGCTACCTACACACCAAATTTCATCAATATCTGTCAATGCTAACTAAAGTAATTGGGCAGAAACCATTTTTCTATTTTAAGTAAGAGTGACCTTGACCATTTTTTCTATTTTAAGTAATGGTGACCTCGACCTTAGCCCCTCCCCACTCAAAAGCAATCCCAAGCTAGCTCTTCACATAAGCAACTTACACACCAAGTTTCGTCAATACTTATCAATGCTAACTAAAATTATTGAGCAGAAACCATTTTTCTATTTTTAGTAACAGTGACCTTGACCTTAGCCCCACCCCCCTCAAAAGCATTCCCAAGCTAGCTCTTCCCATAAGCTACCTACACACCAAGTTTCATCAATATCTATCACTGCTAACTAAAGTTATTGAACAGAAACCAATGTTTGACGCCCGCCCGTACGCCCAACGACAACCTCATTCTAATAACCCGGTTTTCGTTGAAAATCTGGTTAAAAAACAGAAAAATACCAACAATGTTGACGACATAGATGATGAAAAATATGCATCGATTATTAAGCATATATATATATATATATAATAGTCCTTGTTATTCTATTGAGAGAGATTATTTCAAGGACTACCAAGGGATCAAAATAGTTTTACTGGCGTGTGATTATCCAAACAAATGTTCAGTCATGAATCTCTTCAAAATATCAAACAATACCTGTATCGGGAGTATTCCGGGAATAATAGGGCAGTTGATCCCTAGTGCTCGACAGTCATGGAAAAACTTAATGAAGGTCTCAGCCTTGAAAAACAGTTGAGTGATGATAAAGTCGGCTCCTGCATCAACTTTCTTCTTAAGACTTTGTAGGTCTTCTTCATAGGATTCACTTTCTGGGTGGCCAGTGGGGTAACCTGAATGAAAACAAAATGTACAGAAAGAGTGTTAAACTACTACTTCATCAGCATGAACACTTTTCACTGTTTTTTTTTCACTTCTTCCTATATATTAGAAAGAATTTTCCATTATAAATGCTATGCAAGATATGAATGAAATTAGTGCAGAAAAAATAGTTGGCAATCTCTTTCAAGCATTACAACAATTTATGTATATCTTTTCCTGGACTCTCTTTTTATATTTGGCAATCTCTTTCAAACATTACAACAATTAATGTTTATCTTTTTCTCCACCTGATTCAAGCTTCATCACTGTCAAGTGAGTTCAGTTAGGAAAAGAGTTATTGCAGTGAAGGATGATACAGGGTGTGTAGGACAAGGTTTGAACACACAATCTTTTTGGGCTGTATAAAAATCAAAGGCAGACGCAAAAAAAGAACATTTGAAAGCCCTAACATTTTTGCACTGTGCTGCCTAATTTTATGCAGACCACAGGGTGGATTACAAACTTAACACATACAAAGTCAACGCTTGGATAAAAGTATTAATACTTAATTAAATTTACCTGCCACACAGATGACAAAGTAGTCCCCAAACTCCTGTCGGATGAGATGCACAAGGTCAGAGGCGTAGTTCAGCATTCCCTTTTGGTATGTCCAGTTTTCCTTGCCATCTGGTGGGTCTACAAACATTAAGTAAATGTTAACCAAGTTTATGTTATATCAATACTTATTGAGCATTCGTACATGCAAATCTCCCATGAAGCTGTATGGTAAAATAATACATTAACATATATTGTTATAGTAAAATTGAACTGATTTTGTGATTAATAACTATCTACATAAATAGCACATAGATAAAGCACTAAAGGGACTAGGTACCAGATGATTCAATTGCAAAAATAAGAGAAAATTGTCAAAAACTTATATAAAAGTGATATTGTTGTGTACAACGCATAAAATCTTTCATACTGATGTACCACCTTGCTGTCATGCCATTTTTATCTCTGCATGTTTTTTTTTCCAATTCAAAATGTACTGGATATATCTAACCATTAAGTTTAAAAAAAAGCCAGTATATTTATCAACACTTATCACATGACTTTACTAAATATACACACAACATGGCTTGCCAAAAGGACGGACAGTGCAAGGAAGCGGACATTTGCTGCGGATCAACGTAGATGCAGAACCGACAGATTACCATTTGTGATGAAATTTATCAAAGGAATGTTTTAAAAGAGATTATTAATGCTAAAAAAGTTGTGTGCTAATAAGTTTGTCGACAAGCTAGTGTATGAGACGATCACATGACTCGCAAGGTGTACCGAAAAATAATTCCACGCTACTTTTGAACACGGAAACTCAGCTGAGACATCGTGTTAGACGACATGATTGTTGCATTAATTTTATAAATCATGTCAAATAATGTATTATCGGCCACATTCTAGCTCGTATTGACAATTTTAAGCTTGTTTTAAGGAGGTACTATATTTGCAAATAATGTGACCATCTGGTGTCTAATCCCTTTAAAATCAAACAAAAAGAAATCAAACAATAATTTACCTCCCCTGAGCGCCAGCAAATTGCGCAGTCCAAGGTCCTTGGCTTTATGCAGGTTTGCTTTAATCTGCTCCTCGGTTTGATCGGCGCATGTGATGTGGAGCATCGTCTCCAGCCCGCAATAGTTGAGCATCGTTGATGCCATGCATGTTGAACTGGTCGGCTTGTTAGTGTTGCTTGGGTCACCTGCGGGATGCCAAGTGATGTCACAGAACAGAGGCTTGCCAGCTCCCATGCGCTCAAACCTGCATAATACATGTGCAGTGATGATACATTCTATTACACTAATTTCTTACAGCTATATTTTAACGTGTTTCATAAGTGTTCATTCTATACATTTGTACTTAATTTATGGCAGCTATTTATTTTGATACGTCAATTATTTGTAAGTCGGATTAATATAATATCACTTCAGTATGAGTACTTATCGACATATTGATAACATAACGGTAACTCAAACCAAAAGTGAAAATGAAAGTAGTTCAATTGGTCAGGTTTTACACCATCTATAAATAGCCCCATGCGGAGTAGCTAAAAATAGCGAGCATGCGTCTGGAGCATGCAGTGTTTCTTTCCGTTACAAGTTTAACAACAATAATGTGCACGTCAAACATGTAATGCGTTGTTTGAAAATAAAACTGCTTACCTTGCAAGTAAATTAACGGCTCCATTCACAGTTCTAGCAGGGAAAAACTCCAAAGAAAAGAAGTTTGCTCCTTTGTTTATTCGTTTGTTGATTCTGTCAATCAAACGCTTGTATTGGGGCCTCTTAGGGGAACAGGACTGCACAGTAGGTGACAATCCATTGTCCGTTTTCGGCTGTTCGTCCGTCTGTGCGGTTGTTACTGGCGAAACCTCAGGCATAGCGGTTGCTGATGCTTAATTCTGGAATTTATTTGTGATACGCATGACATTGCAATCACATTGGCCTCCAATCTAATTATAATAAAAGCCTGAGGTTATTGATCAAATTATCAAGTGTTTTACTACAATAATATAAACAATATCCACACGTTAATATAATACGTTCATTTGAAGCATACACGACACACTTCTACAACTTTACAGCATCTGAATATGCAGTCATATAATAATAAAACATAATATAAATTATCTGCATTTCAACTGCAAACTCAATTACAAGTGTGAAAGAAGGCAATTTTGGCATGTTTGTAAGCAATATATGCGTTGATACATATGAGTAATCACTTCAGTTATGTATTCAAATGTTAGTATATTCCATTCTAGGTTGATGTCAGCATTTTACTTCCATGTTTTCATACTAATATATCATGCAAAATCGATATATAAACAAGCATACCCTCCCGTTTCAAGTTTGTTAGACTGAGAGGCCGATTTTGTGTATTGGCGAGTTTATATACTAGCGGGCAACCAATCAAAACGCGCCGGGTTGTACTCACTTATTTCTGTCGGCGATTAAGAGGGGAGACACAATTCTAAAATATTTGCAGTGAGATAGTTTTTCTACAATCAAAGTCGAAACTATTACCAAAAAACATTAAGAAGTTGGCTTCCCTATGATTCTGTTATTCCTTTATCTGTATATTATCTACAACTGTATTAAACTTTTCCGCCGGACTATTCCATTTGTGTGCGGCACTTCGTTGTCTAGAGTGGAAATAAGGGAAAGCAGTGTCGGACAATGTATGCATGTCTGGTTAATTCATTTCTTGACGGTACTTTTCAAAGGACTAGATCTACTTGGATATAATTGAAAGTCATTAATAAATAAATATGTATTTCTTTTATTACAATTACCAATCATGGGCTTAATTAATTAGTTGTCTTAATTCAATTTTGAAACAATATTTGTGAGCAAATAAAATAAAAAATAAAATTGTGTACATAACGGTGTCAGCACTCACGTGCACATGGAATGCACGTCGACCAGACAGAGGGACAGGCACGGATATACTTTCATTTTAGACAATGTACTCTATTTTGTCGTCTGAATTTCTCCTCTGTGGCAGGCTGATGAAAAACATAATGAACCCACATGAATATCTGTCGAAATCCCCTATGTGTACAAATTGGAGGTAAATTCATGAAAATACTAGGGAGGTACACTCATATGTATATCCAGGGCGATCAATCGGAACGGCCACGGTTAACTTCACGGGAGCAGGACTGTTCAACCTGAAGATTTTCAACCCCTCTTTCATTTGGGAACTCAAAGACTTTGAAATCACTTTGTCATTGAAACCTTTAAAAAGTCTAAGTCTGTCCCCCCCCCCCCCCCCCCCCGCCTTTTACAAAGAAGGTATTTCATCCCCTGATAAATTAAGACTTTTCGCTCACACATACACATTCCCCCATTTTTGGTACGCTGAATTCAAGCCAACTGGATATGGATTCCCTAAAAAAAGCGGGCAAAAATAAATTATGACCGCAATACAAAAATATTCTCGGGAAAAAGCAGTAAGCGGAAACATTATTCCGGATTCCCATCCAAAAATATGAGATATGTCGGATTGTGGGTGCGGGGTGAAACTCTCATCATTGTAAACATCTTTTGTTAAATCATTTCTCTATCTTTATCGCAGAAAGTGAAAATTTGCCAATTGCGCGCGAAACTTGCCCAGACATTAATTGTACGACTCTGTACGGGATTTATCTTTTTCGACAACGTTAAAAAAAATCGACATAATGAATGGGAGATAACTTACCGGCATTTTCGTTCTGACAGAAAAAAGTGAAAACAGAAAAAGTAAACTTGATTTATTTTGAAAGTACGTACTAAAATCGACCTTTTTTATATTTATATTGCCTTTAACTGAAATGCGTCCATTTTCTTAGTTGATTTCTCCAATGTTATAAACGGTAGATTTCATGTTGACCAAAAATGCAAAACAAAAATATTATCACACGACCATGACTAAGAAGTTTTAATCAATATCAGTATTATGCACAATTCAATTGTAACCATGGCCCCCCAGGTCCGGGGAATAGCGGGGACTTTGACTTTAGGTCCAGCCAACCCCGGGTAAAATCTCCGCCCTGCGGGGACAAACTGATGGTAAAATCCTCGTCTACCTAAATGGCCAACAACGATTTTTTTTTACTATGGCAGACTCGTGACGTCCACCATCCCAGCAAAAAGTGGCGAACGGTCCTTGCGCAGAGAATCCATGTAGCCACAATTTTGAAATTATCTCCGTTATAAATGCACATTTCTACAAAAATATGTCATTATGCCAAAAAAACATGTTCAGATATCATAAAACACTTACCAGGTACAAGTGTCGATTGTTTATCAAGTATCCAGATATCTGTAAATATGGGACAAATCTGACAGGTTGTGTACATGTGCAGGGTTCTCAATAAGTTTTGGTTTAACCGTCTCAAATAGTAAACGACCAGCTTCTACTTATTCTACTGAAAATTCATTTAGTTTTCCAAATTTGAACCGGCCCTATTGCCATTTGAACCGTCCATTTTGGCCGGCAGCCGGTTCTTATTGAGAACACTGCATGTGTAATGGTATTTCGTGACCATGAATATATTTATGTGAAAATAACAACTCTAATGACAAATTAAATCCAGTTTAGATCACTGTCGGGTTTATATTGAACAACTTTGTCATAATTTTTCAACATTGATGCACAACATTACCATATATTCTTTCGCCGGTGTTAAATGGTAGAGAGTTGTAGCGTTACAGGGATACCTAAGTAATGTCAAAATAGTAAAAAAAGTATCCCTGATCGCTCATTATTGTAGCTAGGTAAGATCCCTGCCAAATGCCCCCGCACCCAAGGGACCCTAGGTAAGGCCCTTTCCCCGCTATATCTTGCACGAAGACCTGAAAGGTAAAAACACGGCCCATTTCCCAGGCTATCCCCGGTATACCCCCGGACTGGAAATTATAACATTTCAAAGTGCTTTTTAAGTATCTCTTAGTAGCTCTTTGCAGGACCGCAAAACAGCATTTTTTACCTTCAGGCTATTGAAAATTTCAATTACTGCTGTAAAGAAGAATTGCTTAAAGGTAACATAAAAACAATCTGTTTGACATATGGTACAAGTATTAGGACTACTAAACGAAAAACTAGCTGAGTGTGAGCTCATCTCAAATTCTACTATACTTAGCATTTTTAGGGGTTGGATCTTTAATAACTAAATAGTATTTAATCTGGAAACCTATATAACTGTGCAGTCCATTTCAATTGGAACTCAATTGAAATCATTGCTGATGGTAGGGATAAACTTCCTTTTTGCAAGGCCTCCTTGGCCTAGTAGTCAGAGCAGGAATTGGTAGATTGTTCTGATATGGCCAGTTGCTAAACCAGCAGCAGTTGAATGGGTATTGTTTGCCCCTCTTGCCAGGCACCCTGCATATAGGATAGGAATCAGGAGTAAAGGATGTTCATTAAGGCTTCTCATAAGTTCAGCAGACTGGCCCTTTAATAAGAGGTGTGACATGATCATAAATAAACACATACTTTACTGATTGTTATAACCATGTACATGTATGTTAATCAGTATTTTAAAATTTTCAGGTGACAATGTCAGTGTTCAGTCCTTATTTTGGAAAGATCCGAGCTCCTCAGGGTGGAGAGAAAGTGTACAAGGATGAATGTGCTTACTCCTTCGACAATCCTGTATGTTACAGTGGTCAAACCTAGTTATTAAAAAAAGTATTTTGTCATTATTTAACTAAAGCTTACGAAACATGTTCATATGCATTTTGCAACTAGAATTGTGAAAGGTTTAAAGCTTAATTAACAATGCAATGATGAGGACAAAAATATCTCATAACCACATTTTAAAGACTTTTTCAATGACCACATGGATACGAGCACTTTCACTTAGAACAGTGTCATACACTTTCATTCACATGTTATTTAGCCTAAAACAAACTATTTTAGTACTGTGAAACTAATTAGTATGTACATTTGTACATTTGTTACTTGCCAGCATTTAAATGTTCTCCATTAGATAGTTCTACCAACATGTGACCTATTTTCTTACACTCCATTCTTCAAGGGGTTTCTGACAATTTCAATTATTTTATATTTTTTAACTTCATAATGTTTTTTTTTTATCTTCAGGAAAGTGAGACTGGATTGTATGTGTGCATGAGTTCATTTCTCGGTCTCGGGAAGAAACATATGGAGAGACATTTTAAAAAGACTGGCAATGGAGTTTTCCTACATCTCAGAAGAATTAGGAAGGCGGTATGATGACATAGTGCTTGCAATTGCATTCTTAGAACAAAATCATATGATTTAAAATTCAGAGCCTTTATTCTTTGCTTTTTCAATTATGTTAATCATCTGTTTAAAAACTGTGTTTTCCCCCTTTGGAAGTTGCTATAGATATTGTCTTAAAAGACTTTATGTTTGTATCAACTGAAATAGACATTCTTGAATAAAGGACACTAAAATATTTATTCATAAATGAGTGCAAATGATTTTTTTTCAAAGGTACCTGCAGAAGAGACCCCTCCTGATGCAAAGGTCACAAAGCTGGCTATCGGTGTGGAGGGAGGCTTCCACACAGATGACAAAAAGTTCTCGTTTGAGGAGCACAACTCTGTTGTAGTGTTGCCAGGATGGGAGAAATTTCCTCTACCTAACCCAGAACTGCCTGAGATTGTAAGAAAATCATTAATAGGCTGTTATACTGTACATTTGTGTTGTGGTACCATATTCAATAGAATTCTTATCCTTTACAGATAATAGATAATAATCTAAGATTTTTTTGATTTTTTTTAATACAGCCCTAGAGCTATCTGAGGGTAAAAGGATAAAATTATTACTCTGTCATCTACCGTTGTGTACAGAAATGTGTGAGTTCACATTCATATTTAAGTACATGTACATGTATAATATGCAGTGAGCAGTAAAAAAAACTAACGTGTAATTATATTCCTTGGATAATATGCTTGTTAAGGAAGAATGTGTACATATATTTAATCTTTATCTGTATGTCAAGTTTATCAATGGGTAAAGATTGACAACATTCCTCAAATAGAAGTAAGTGAAGCCTTTTAGAGACATTTAGGTAAAAGATATTGTCAAGGTGAACCTTTTGTATAGTGAAACTATTTCCATGAACCATAGATTCAGATGTCTGTGTCGGGTATTTTTGTGAAACTATTTCCATGAACCATAGATTCAGATGTCTGTGTCGGGTATTTTTGTGAAACTATTTCCATGAACCATTGATTCAGATGTCTGTGTCAGGTATTTTTGTGAAACTATTTCCATGAACCATAGATTCAGATGTCTGTGTCAGGTTTTTTTGTGAAACTATTTCCATGAACCATAGATTCAAGTAGGCGTGTCTAGTATTCTACTTAATTTTTTTCCATAAACCATAGATTCAGATTTCTGTGACGGGTATTTTTGACAAACTATTTCCATGAACTGTAGGTTCAGATGGCTGTGTCAGGTATCCTAGCAGCTGAGGATGCATGGAAACTTGAAGAGGCTGCTGCCATGGCCGGAACTTGGGATGGGGAGAAGAGAATGGTCTCCAAGTAGGACTGCTATTTTACTTTCTTGTACCATAATTAAATAGCTTGCGGATAAATGATAATATTTACGTATACGCATGCTACTTATTTACACTGTCATTGAAAATATGATAACAAACTACTTCTGCTGCCACAACCTTTAATAACCTTTGAAATTGAAATGGTACAACTCCTTCTTTAAACTCATGTATAATTTCAATAACTTGGATAGTGGGTGCAGAAACTATTACTTAGTAAGGACTAAAATTTGTATATTATAAATGCTTTTTTAAAGCTTGTCCGTTTTTCGTAGAAAAAAAAAGATTACAATCAATTGTTGTCATTGTGTCATTAGCAGCGGTGGTGTGCCCTCTTATAGTAAATATGACATCACAGTTTCAGGTTTTTAAATGGCAATACCCATGGTGTGATGCATTTTAAGGGTCATGGGCTGTGGCATCCTCTTGTGTTGCTCATGATTAAAAGTAAATGACATACAGAGGGTCTGTAGTTTAAATACACTACTAGGCATGCCACAAATCTCAGGCAGCTAAAACACAGTGTGAACATACCAGCTACTGAAACTGAAAGCATGACTTAACTTCTCTCCTATGGCTCAACATTGCATTTTTTGTAAATTAAGTCATGCAATGACACATACATGGTTTTGCTTTAAGTCAGCCAGAAATCTCAACCAGTGGATAAAGGTGTAAAAACTGTGAGCTACATGTAGTCTCCAACTCTCACTCTCCTATCATTGATAAACAAGGCCATACTTATTTAAAGTTTTACCTTCTAGGCATGCTGAGAATCTTGCACAACTGGATAATGGTGTGAAGGTTCCACCTACTGGCTGGAAGTGTGAAAAGTGTGACCTAACCTCCAACCTCTGGCTCAACCTCACTGACGGCTCCATTATGTGTGGTCGGAAGTTCTTTGATGGGAGTGGGGGGAATAACCATGGGGTGGATCATTACCAGGCTAACAAATACCCCCTCGCAGTCAAGTTGGGCACCATTACACCTGATGGTGCAGGTAAGAGAAATATAATTTTAATAATAATTTCTGCAAATCAAAATCACTTTAAGGACTGTTCTAAAACTGTTAAACTGCTTCAAGAATTGTTTATATAAATATTGCATCTCACTTCAAAAGCTGTGATGTTATTTCACTCATATGCTAATCTATGAATATATGGATGCTGGAAAAAAGCTGCTGTGCTCTCTAGCCTTACTCTTATTTGTATTAAACGGAAATTTATATAAAAATCTCGCAAATCTTAATGTTTGATCCAACATTTCTACCTTACAGATGTGTATTCATATGATGAGGATGATATGGTTGAGGATCCATACTTGGCCAGACATCTTGCACACTTCGGTATCAACATCACTGCCATGCAAAAAGTAAGGTTGAATATAACAACATTTTACTGCACAAATTTTGTCTTTGATATTTATTACGCTCTCATGGCTTCTGATTGAGTTTTGAAAATTCAGATTTATTTCAAAGTCCAACTTGTATTGAACTTCTGTGATTATTCTGTGCTGTCTTTCCTTAAAAGTATATGTTTTCCTCATTTTTGTCCAAAAGCTCCCATTACGGTTGTTATAGTCCTGGAAAGAAAGATCAAAATTGGACAAAAAATAGCAAAGATACAGTCCAAACTCATGTCGACTTTGTTGGGACCTAGGTAAAAAAGTCGAGATAACGAACATTCGACACATCCGAAATACAAAAAGTATAACAAATCCAAACACATATGAGTTTGATACATGTCCAACTTGAATTGAACGGTGTTTTTACTGTCGTGGAAACAGCAAACATATTATTTAAAAATGAAGTGATACAAAAATGAATTATATGTGCCAAATTTATTTTATTTACGTTTATGGATTACACAAATCAAATATTAAACCACAATTGCATACACTTGTATATTGTAAGAAAACGGTAAAGCACATATGTTATGCCCATTTGTGTTCTACATGCAGTATAGAGAAATTACTTCGTCATGTAACTTTCAATGTTGTCGAATTTCTACGATGATGTCATCGTCGATTTAAATTGTGCGTTTCAATGTATGGCTTGATCAAAAAAAGACTCTGTAATCAAAAACATAAACAAACACCTTTAATTATTCACACTAACCCATTAACCTCCAATTATGAAAGTTTGTTATTTTGACACACACAGTAATTAAGCGACATGCAGCAAACCTCCATGACAAATTTCGCACCTACACCTCGATCTACATTTTCAACATAAGGGACAAGGAAAATGTGTGAAATTTGACCACTGGGACTGAAATAGGCGATCGACATAGCGAAATTCCCTTTTTCTTGCCAAAATATCCCTTTGAAGGGCAACTGGCCCCATTCCTGAAGAGCTGAGAGAAAGCCCTGTTAAAGTCAAATGTAAAAAAAAGTAATTTATTTAACAAAATGAAACATTATTAGATTATTTAAGTCAAAAATCGCTCTTTAACATTGTGCACCTTTATCTTCACTTCGAATTTTTACATGTAGAGATATTCATATTCATGTAAAATAACTCATCCCAGACAGAGAAGACGATGGTAGAATTGGAGATCGACCTGAACCAGAAGGTGGGAGAGTGGGATGTGATACAGGAGGCTGGGAGCAAGCTGACTCCGCTCTATGGGCCAGGGTATACCGGCATGAGAAACCTGGGCAATAGCTGTTACATGAACTCTGTCATGCAGGTCATGTTTACATTGCCCGACTTTCAGACAAGGTTAGTAATGTAAATGTGATACAGGAGTCTGATATGAAGCTATATTCTCTATATGGGCCGGGTAAAGTGGCCAGCATGTGAAACCTGGGCAATAGCTGTAACATAAACTCTGTCATGCAGGTCATGTTTACATTGCCCAACTTCTATACAAGGTTGGTAGGTTTTAGATGTGATACAAGAGGCTGGAAGCTAGCTTATCTCCCTACATGTGCCTGGGTATGGCGGCCAGAATGTTGAACCTTGGCAATAGCCGCTACATGAATTCTGCCAAACTCAAGAGTTAAAGCAAAGATCGGTTCTTGTCGAAAGGCAATCATTTATGATTGAAAACACCTAGAATCCATTGCATAGCCTTGGCATTGATTACAATTGTGTGGCTGTATTCTCTAAAAATAGAAAAAATTGGTAGAGTTATTTTGTACGGTATTCAGATAGAAACCTCATGCTTATCATTGAAAACATACTTTCAAATAAAACAATGTAGTATAAGAATTTGATTTGAGCAATTATTTTCAATGATTGATTATGATTTGAGACATATTTTCAATCCCTAATTATACAAAAAACATGTGTCCTCATTGACAGGTATGCCAGTGCAGTGGATGAGATATTTGCCTCAGCTCCTGTTGACCCTACTTCTGACTTTAACGTCCAGAGGTAAGTCAATGTTTTAAGTAGAAAAATGTTTTTATTTACAATCTGTACAACTAAGTTTGAGTAATTAGATGAAAATGTTTTCACAATCATGTCTTTTTTTAGGAAAACAATGGTGTCGTCTATTGCTTATTTTTTTCAGCAATGTTAAAATGCAAAATTTTTGGACTTGACATTAACATTAAACTTGGTACGCATGTTAACATTGCTGATACATCTACACATAATTGCTTGCTGCAGGTGTTCTGTCTGGCTGCATATAAGATATTCATATAAAATAGTTCTTAGTTAAACCTTTGTAGAATGGTGGAAAAATTACTGGCATGGCATGTTTGTGGTCTTCTTGTAGATTAAGTGTGTTTACCTATGATATCATTTGACTTTAACAACTTCCAGTGCAAAGCTAGGCCATGGTCTGCTGTCAGGGGATTACTCCAAGTCACCAGAGGGAGGGGATGAAAATAACCTGGTATGTGATAGTAGGCTTCAAATATATTTGTACTGGTATATGTCAGGTCCATATGCTTTGGTTGTAAAAAATGAGTTAATATGAAATTTATGAAAGTTAGAAACAATTAAATAAATAATTGTATGAGATACTCACTTTGAACATGTTACCAGTCACACTGTGCACATGTGTAGTGAAACCATAACTCAGGAATTGATAATTGTTTGTTTTTGCCCTTTGAATTGCATTAGCTTGTTTAATTTGTAAACTTGTTAACTGATATGACTTTTGTTGAATTGTCAGAACATAGTTTCAGAAACTGTTCAACAAAACCTGTCTTAAATAATTCTCAATAGTAGAATTTTTATTTATTATTATATTTATGGAATGATTGACTGTTATTTAAGTTGATAACAAAATTGGCATGTCAAAGGCAAAGTTTATCAAATGTCTGTCATCGTTGATTGCAGTTGTTTTTTTGGAAATTCTATAACACAAGTAAAACTATTTCAGGCACCTAGTGGTATCCGTCCGCAGATGTTCAAGACCCTGATAGGCCGCGGTCATCCCGAGTTCTCCACAAAACGACAACAGGATGCACAGGAGTTCTTTCTTCATCTTCTATCACAGCTGGAGGTTAGTCTGCAAAGCGAGACAGGAGGTGGGGGGGGATAGGTTTTGGGTGGGAGTGAAATGTAGGTGGGGGTATTTTGTCAAGGCACCTTTTTGGCTCTGGTCTTGTAAGAGTTCTTGCAGAATCAACATCATGATTGTCATGAGCTTTTTCTACACCTTCACTTACAGCTTGATGTAAATTTTGTTGATAAAAAATGTGTGGGGAGCATAATGTCACCTTATTACCTCTTGATCATAGGACAATTCTTTTTTTTTAATCCTTTCATTCTGATCTCATTACACCTTCACAGATTGACTCGCTTTGACAACTTCTTATATATTTTGTCTGGGAATGCGCCAAATGTCAGGAAACCAGTGATATAAGACTGCCGACAAAAGATCAGATCATAGTTTTTAGCTCGACTATTCGAAGAATAACAAGTTTTCCATGTAACCACATTTAAGTCAATATCTCAGCAAATATATCATGTATTGCATTGAAACTTTAGATATGTATTCCCAACTATCTAACTTACTAAATAAATGAAGTAAGATAACACTTTTTTTAATATAATGCAAATTATGGGCCTTTATTATTTGACTTAGAAATTCTGGTTAAGGTTTTGCATATAAGCACACATAGGTTAATATCTCAGCAACTACTTGATGTATTGCATTGAGACTTTATACAATGGTACTACCATACTTTTAAGTCAATACCTCAGCAAATACATCATGTTTTGCATTGAAACTTTACACACAGGCTCCCAACCATTTAACCTTCTTATTTAATTTAGTAAGATAACTCTTTCATATTATATAATTTCTGCCCCTTTATTATGCGACTTAGAAATTCTGGTTAAGGTGTTGCATGTTAGCACACATAAGGATAATATCTCAGCAACTACTTGATGTATTGCATTGAGACTTTATACAATGGTACAACCACCCAACCTAATTGAATAACCAAGTTAGATAACTGTATTTTGCAAATAATGGCCCTTTATTATTAGACTTAAAAAATCTGGTTAAAATTTTGCATGTAACCACATTTATGTTAATATCTAAGCACATCATGTGTTGCATTGAAATCTAATCTAACAGTGATCCATGCATGTTTCGCCAAAACTTTTCAATCCTTACACTGAAAAGCGGCCGAATAGTCAAGCACGCTGTCTCTGTGACAGCTCTTGTTCATATTTTTGTTTGAAAATCAAAGTTTTATGGCTTAAAGTGTTACTCACACTTTAAGAAAAATGAGCTTTTCAGCAGTTTTCCAAACAATTAAGATATGTTCTTTATTTGATAATATTGAAGATGTTGATGCCAAAATCAGCTGATTATGAGACTAAAAATAAAATAAAAGTCAAAACTGTCAATCTTTGAAGAGGGCAGCTTTAAATCAGTTTCACTGGTTAGTCTGTTTATGTATGACATTTTAACAATGGTATCCAACTTCTGTATCAAAAAAATAATTGCATGAAGGTGCATGAAATAAACTCAGTATAATTATTGTACACATAAATTTTGCCATCACAGTTACTCAAGCTTCATGTATAATTTGTTTGACATCCCTATCAATTTCATAAAATTGTTTAGTTACAATGTATAATCTAGATTTCTTCACTTCAGAAAAACAACCGGGGCCAACTCAACCCGAGCGAGTGTTTCAAGTTTAAAGTGGAAGAGCGTGTGGAATGTTCTGTCTCTAAGAAAGTGAAATACACAGAGAGGACAGACTTCCTGCTACCCCTGCCTGTACCAATGGAAGCTGCTACCAATAACGGTAGGTTTTTCCCTGAGGGTCCTTTATTCATTCCAAACTCTACATTGTCCATAGGAATGTTCCATGGACAGGGCAATGCCTGTGCGATGATGTCTACAAATGTCTACAGGCTTACACACAGTAAAACTAATAAACTTATAACTCGGCGCTTAAAGTAATGATGCAAAAAGAATGTGATGGCGCCTACAGAATAGTCATAATGATGCTCTTGGGGTTGCCAAATGATAGTTTGAGAGTGTAGTCTCGAATCTGTGGGTATGTGACTGGAGTTTAAGACTTATCTTTATAAATGTATTTTTTTCAGATGCAGTCCAAGCCTGGGAAATTAAGAAAAAAGAATTGGAAAGCTCAAAGCAGAATATGTATGTTAGAGAGGTGTTGAAGTAAATTATTAAAATGATTATTTAAGCAGTTTCTTAAAGGCTTTTGTCTTTAAATTGATTTTCATCTGTCAATAGATTTTGTCATATAAATTTCAGTAGAAATTACATTATCAGAACAGTAACTAAGTAGGCGGAGCTTAACCATGCAATTAGTAGTGTGCTGTAAAATCAATATGATATTCTGACAGTTACATACTGTGGCTTTCTGATTTGACAATATTCACTGCGTTCTATCTATGGTATTAGTTTTTTTCTCGATTTTTACGTATTTTTTGCCTGTGCCTATTGATGGGTGCGTCCTATACACAGACATTTACGGTATTCGGGTGGCTGGTGCTGTGACTATTACAAAACATGTTCTTTATTTCATCTCTATTGAATACTCTTAAACTATTAAACTGAAATTCCGCAGATATTGATGCATGCAGTGGAGGCTCTCAGAAACATAATTTGTTGCCTTTCTAGCGTAATGTGCACCAAATCATTACTTTTGACAAGGTTCATACTTATAAGACCTCTTTCTATTGTGTGATTTCAGAGATCCAAAGGAGATAGTGCGGCCCAAAATCCCAATGCAGTCATGCCTTGAATCATTTGCTGCTACAGAAGTTGTGGAGGGATTCTTCAGCAGTGCAATCAATTCTAAATGTGCCGCAAACAAGTGGGTACATTTTTAACCATGTTAACTTGTCAAGGAGAAAGTCCCTTGTATTATTTAGGGAAGTGATGCCATTTATAAGATCCTAGAAGCCATGAGAGGGCACATAGATTGTAGTGCTAGTGGTAAGCTTGTCTGTTTTTCGGAGGACAAAGATAGCCATGTTTTGATAGCTATGTTGTCTTTACAACAGTATGAGGGTCATTAAAAAATCTTACCGGTACTCAATATCTCTAAAGCCACGTAAAATAAACTTATGAACCTTACAGTCTGGCCGAGATGGCATGACACGCAGGAATAATGATAACAATCGAAAATAGAGTGATAAAACATTAGTCAGCAAGACCTTGGTGAATTTTTTTTTTTTTCCCTATTTGTTACTTTAGATTAATCTGATTAATATTTGTAAACACCAAATGATCTTGGACGCACTGCAGTATGATTGTTACCACTGACACAACACATTTGTGTGTCCCATAACTATAATTAAAATATTTTATTAGACAACAATTGTGATGAAATACTAAGACCATCCTGTTTGAACAAGAGTGTGATGATGGGGAATCCAGATTACATGGAGAAAACCCATTTGTCCAAACTCACAAATGTCCAGGTCAGGAATTGAACCCGGTGCACATTGATGAGAAGTGTGGGTCCTAACCATTATGCTGACAGGACAACCTGATAAGACATTTTTAGATAATTGGCACCTGGATCAGATGCTTAATGGTTTCCTTTTAACATGAGACAATAAGTCTGTTTGCCACACAATGAAAGCTCTGTAAAGGAAATTATCTTTAATTGTCCCGTTTTCCCTCACTTTACAGGAGGACCAGGTTGCTCAGTTTCCCGGATTATATGGTTGTACAATTGAAGAAGTTCACAGTGGGAGAGGACTGGGTGCCCAAGAAACTAGGTAGGTGATTACTATAAAAAATGCATGATGGTATAATCTGTTTTAGTGCGCAGTATTCAAGCTGGATATACTGAGAACTAGGAACTCAAGAGGGAGTTCCCAATAGGCAGGCACTCTCCAAATTGATCACATGATTTTTATACAGGATTTTGATTGAAAGGGTATTTGGTGGGGAGGGGGTTTACATGCCCGGGCATGCTTGTATTTTTTTTAATGTTTGAATAAGGTCAACAATGGGGTTTTCAAGAAACAAAAAAAAAACTGAATAAAAATGATTTCATCAATCATAATTTTACGAATACATTGTGTTAATTGTTGACATCAACATTGTAGAGCATGAAAGTTAAAAAAATCCACTCTTCATTTGTGTATGTAATTTTCAAAATGACATTGCATACTCAAGTTTAATTGTTTTGTCTTGAGTGCTTCAAATGTGAGTGATAATGTTTTGCACCTATTTGATACCTTTCTATAGATATATCACTGGGGGTGTTGGAGGAGCTAGACATCAGTTTCCTGAGGGGGTCAGGCCTTCAGCCAGGAGAGGAGGAGTTGCCAGAAGCCCAACAGGAACAAGGTAAATTGGGCTTTCAATGTATCCTTTATGACATATTGGTTGACATTCTTTGCTTTAATATCTATTTTTCAATGAACAAGTCGGTTATTTTGATTGCCATTGGGGTGTTGTCAACAACATTGCACAAAATCTTTGGTTGTAACTCAAAAACTGTTCTATTTAAACCGATGTTCAAACGGAAATTGCTACACATTTTGCAAGAGACAATATGCATGTTATTATAAATAGCAATGTGCATAACTCTGGCTTTAATAAATATTGAGTTGTTGCCCTTGTTTGAGTGAAAAAGCAAGAATAATCTTAGACTAGCATTGGCTCAGGTTCCGTTGTGCTCCTGATGTTGGCATCAGTTTTGTTGAAGGTTGCTAGCTAAACAAAATGTCATCATCTTGAAAATGGTTAAAACATGAAGACTTAAATTTCATTTATTGGTATGATTTTCGTCTCCAGTGAACATAGATGAGGGCACAGTAGCCCAACTAGTGGATATGGGATTTCCACTGGAGGGTTGTAAGAAGGCTGTATTCCACACGGGCAACATGGGAGTGGAGGTGGCAATGAACTGGGTCATGACACATATGGAAGATCCAGGTAGGGTATCACATACAGAATCTGAATGATTGCCAATGTGTTAACTTTGATTTTTTTCAATGAAAGTTTAATGTTGCCTCATGGATCTTGTATACCTGTTTGTGGAAATACTTTGTAACAAGAACTGAACTAAATACATTGTAATATTCAATGTCATAACAGCAATTAATATAATTAATTAAAAAAAAAATTCTGAAAAAAGTGTTTTGGGCCTAAATAACTTACACAGAACTTGCCTGTTAGAGATACATACAGTGTAACTTTGTTTCTTTTCAGATTTTGGTATGCCATTTGTGCCCCCCGGAGCCAAGAAATCCACCAGTTTTACCCCAAACGAGGAGGCAGTAGCTATGATCATGTCAATGGGTTTCTCACCAGAACAGGCGACCAAGGCTCTTAAGAATACAGTAAGTTATGTGCCAAATCAAGGGATTTTACTATTAAATAGTCCCATATTATTAACCTAAGGTTTTAACCATGGTATTAAAGAGACAGAGTGCTGCAAATAAGAACAGGGTGCTAGCCCTAGCATTATATCTACTATTGAAGAACGTGAGAATTTCACAAAATAGTAGAAAATGTGTTTAATTGAAGTAATAGTAGGTTTCAACTGCCAAATATGTCAAGGTTGTATGAATTTATAATAATGTTTTAAGCTTTAATCAAAACATTTTTTTTTATTATCTTAAGCATTTAACTGAATGAAGACAGGAGGGTACACATGCTTGTCTTTATGAGGGCAGAAGGGTGCTACCACTAAGGACAGGATGCAACACCCTTCCATAAATCTTTAGCCAAAACGCTATAACCAATACTGATGCAAATAAAAAAAATAATGACTCCAATAACACTGTAAAGTGTCAACCCTAACATTTTAGAAATATCCATGGAAATGTTGTCTTTGATTTTCTAGACATAAGCAGTTTTTAATACCACACTAATCAAAACCATTAATCTGATTATACTGTAAATCGCTTAGGGTATCTACCCGGTATCCTGCAAATGTCTGAATTTTAAATGTTTCTTTGCGCTTTATTATTTTGGTATTGTTTGAAAGGATTTTACGTGCAGAAAAGGAATATGTTAAAATTATACTAATTAAGATATGGCAATCTTGCTTTTTTGGCCATGAAAGGTTGTAAAAATATACCATTTCTCTTCCATTTTCAGTTTAAACTAAGAACAAAAATAAAAAATAATTTTTTTTTATCTATAATGTACTTTCGCTGATTTTTTTTTACTTATTGGTTATCAGTAAGCCTTCAGTTTGGTTTAAAACAATAAAAATATTATCACAAGGTATCAAATTTCAACATTACGGTCAATGGAGCTACAAGAGTACTAGCTTTTTGTGGTTTTGGTCCCTTAAGCTTTCTGAGGGGTTAATTTTCACTATTTTTCGAAAATCAATCAGGACACAAATCTTTAGTCTAGTAAAATATCAATAAACTTATTTTTGCCAATAATTAGATAACAGTGTTGTGAATTTCAAACCTTGCAAAATGGGTCAAAATCAAGAAATTGCGAAATCGAGGACTTTGTTTAATTCAGATATCTACAGTTCATGAATTATTCTGTTTTGGAGGACTTAATATTTCCCTGTGAGTTGAATTTTCATATTTAGCTTTTATGTCAAGGAAACCAAATGCTTTCACTTTTGTATTTCAAGGACAATAATGTAGAGAGAGCAGTGGAATGGATATTCAGCCACGCCCAGGAGTTGGACGCACCCATGGAAACTGACCAATCAGAGGCTAGCTCATCACCACAGTGTCGGGATGGCAGTGGAAGTGAGTTTTTTTTCACATTTTTCTAATATTTTCAAAATAATTTAACAAGATATTATATGTTTTAGGGCTTTGGATGTTTTAAGAAATAAGTCGAGGTGTTTGCATTGTATTCGTCAGGGATGGTGTCATATTATGCTCTGATATTGGCAATGATTGAAAACCTTTCAGTATATTCCCATGAAACTTGGTACACATGTTACAAATAAAATGCCCACATGGTCGACAAGGTCCACAACTCTGTATTAAATAAATATCAGGTTATGCCACTTGATCAACTAAAAAATTTAAAAACTTGTTGGTGTCTGCGTGTGGTGATCTTATTTAGTTCTAATGCTCAACAATAATTCTATTTGCAGAGTACAAGCTGGTAGCATTCATCAGCCACATGGGTACCTCAACCATGGTTGGCCACTATGTGTGTCATATTCTCAAGGAGGGGCGCTGGGTGATATTTAACGACGAGAAAGTTGCCCTATCAGAACACCCACCTATGGATCTGGCTTACCTCTACTTTTACAAGAGAATAGACAGTTAATTGTTTTCTTACGACTGTTAAATAGGCTGGAAAACACTTTTTGAGATATTCATCTCCACCTGCTCCTGTCCTAATGTTAAACATTAGACCAAAAATCAGCATTGCGAAAATAGGTTAAACAGAAGCAACAACATCAAAAAGTCAACTGAAAACTGCATCATGTTAGCAAGTTATTGTTTACATTAGCACAGACAACAGACACCGGGCCATCGCCAACTTAACACTCTTTAATTTAGAAAGTTAAACAAATAAATCCGGATGAAAATCAGTTAAAAAATTTGATGGCCACATTAGATTTGCCATTTCAGAACACAGATTTCTGTTATTTATATGTTAGTTGTTCGTTTTGCAATTGCTACTGTTTGAGTGATTCTATATCATTTTTGAGCATCTGATGTATTTCAAAACTATTCTTGTTTTATGAAGATGTGTTTTAGAGTTTAGAGTTTGCTGAATGAAATTCTTGTACACATTTTATCAGTATACCTGTGTTTACAATTCATTCAAAATTCTTAAATAATTGAATTGATTTTTTTTTTTGTATCAAAATTTTATCTAGCAATTAATTGCTTTAATGATGATCAACAGTTTACAGCATGTACACAAGACACTTGACTCAGTTTCATGCTAAGGTGATGATATTCATGTGATGTATTTCTCAATCACATTTGTGTTATGGCAGTTAAAAGTGCTCCCTATTTACATTCATTGTAAAGTGGTTGTTAACATAATGTTATACATGACCAAATAAAAAGTCAACTACTCAGTGTTTGTTTTAACGAGTTATACATTGTTTAACAAAAAATCAAATGAAAGTTTCTGTTGTAGAAATGTTGTAAAAGATTCTTGCTTTAAATTTATTTGAATTAGGGCTATTCCATTTAAACACATAACCCCCGGGGGAGGCACTTTTCTATTATGCCATCCCCCTGCAGAAGCAAATTGGCCTTTTTGAGGTCCAAATTAGCCAAAAAAGTCACCACCCATATACTTTTTGCCCCCCCCCCCCGGGTTATATGTTTAAATGGAATAGCCCTTAGAATCATTGAACTTAGTTCACTTGAATAACAGGATTAAGCCTATTAACACAATGTAGATTAATTGTGCCAACATCTACGCTTAACCTGTCTGTAATATGATATTGATGAAACAATGTTTATGCCTTTTTTTTCTTTTGAGTTGAGGGTGAATATGCCATTTCAAACATTCAAACAATTTGTAACACCATACAATGTACCATATTCCATGGAGATTTAATAACAGATGAACCAGAGCACTTGATACTCAGGAATCATTGCAAGTAAAGAACAATTTCAGGTATTGAAAACCCCTAGTTCACACACCAGAGGCCACATTTTCAACCCAGCCTCTATGAAACTTGCTCAGAAGACCAATTTGGGTAATAGTGGGTAATATCCAGTCAGAAATATGTCACTTGGTCAAAAATTAAATTAAGAAAAACAAAACACCAACATGTTATCACTCGACAAGTAATTCTATCTATCATATGTGAATGCAACTTGGTCGGAATGTTGATATTTATCCAAGTTCACGTTAACTATGTGTCCTGCCTATTCAAAACACGTCACAATGTTATATACTAGAAAACTCGACATGTCATTTACATTTAAGTTAATGATATAAGCCATTGTCTAAAAATATTCAGTTTCAGTTTGATTATTTGTCCGGTCAAATGTAAAAGTAGGTCTAAGGGCCCTACTTTTAGATTCGACCTTGCGACCTTGGGCAGTATTTAATATTATATCTTAATTTTAAGATTAAAATCCAAGGCTTTTGATTGGACACTAAAAATAACTGGTCAATTAAATGAATGGATTCAGTGAGGCATGTCTCAGGATAAGAATAAGGCCCCAAACCCATACTCAGACTGAAAACAGACCGTCCGATTCAAGAAAAACCTTGTTTAGAGGTCTTCTTTTTAGCCAGCCTCAGTCCAGAGTGAGCTTTTGCGGTCGCCTGGTTTGACGTTGTAAACGACAATTTGTTTGGTATAATTTTGGACCAATGGGTCATCTTGAGCCACAAACTAGGTCAAGGGGTCAAATCTTATATAAACTTTCCCATGCGATCTTTGTGGAACTAGGGTCAGAATAACTGTCATGATGAAGGCTTAATAAAAAGAATATCGGTCGTCTTTTGTCAATTAGGTCATTTGGTCAAATCTTAGGGAAAACCTTGTTTACACACTAGAGGCTGTTCTTGTTCATCGCAACACAGCGAATCCTGGTCACAATGGTTCAGATATGGGTCATCCAAACCAAAAGGTAGTTTTCAGGCTCAAATGTTGGAAAATACTTTATTATATAGGCCACGCTCATGTCTGGGTAACCCGTAATAAACCCTTTAGAGGCCATATTTTTTACTGCCGGAACTTGGTCTTAAAATTTATTTTGCTTATAGCTTGTCCCTTTGAAGGATTGTTTTCATGATATGAGAATATGGAAAATGTGGAAACATGCCCAAGCGAATACAATTGTGAAGGTAAAGTAACCCGCTTGATCTACAAGTAGGTGATTGTATCGTTCAGAGAATAATGATAAACTGATAACAAGTGAGAAAGATAAACAATAAAAATCATACATAACTGTCCACATGTTATTCATGTTATGAAGGGTTTATCACTGGTATAGCGAACAATTATTAGTTTGTTACAGTGCCAAAAAACGTTCACGCTGAATGCATAACTGTAAATCTAGATAAAAAAATTCAAACAAAAAGTGTTTAGTGGATTTAAACCTGTTTTTACTGGTGATACCGCGCTTTTCAACAGTTAATCTAGCAAACTTCAAGATTGGCAGCGGGGTTAGACAGGGCTTTGAGACAGTTCCCCTAAAATACATGTATACCAAATAATATTGCGCGTGTGAAAACATTGCTTATCACTATGCACTGCACGATCAACGACACAGACGTGTCGAACGGCACAGGCACAACGCCAACTGTAGAAATATTGTCTGCCGTGAGTTGTTCGCTGTCTATTCTCGGCGCATGCGTCATATTCATGACCTACATTTTGCTTCCGGAAATCCGAAACACAACGAGGAAATTGGTGACATGTCTAACCATAGCAGACCTCTTCACGGCGCTTGGTATGGTCGTTGTTTATTTGGAACATATGATTGATCAACGTGAATATTCCCATGGTAAAAGCCTTCCAAGAAAATGAAACATTGTTGTCTTAGAGATTATGAAGGTCTGCCCGCGTTTTTAATAACACCTTTGACCCCTGAACCATATATATATAATACCCATTTTCTGGAATCTTTGCGAAAATACAGTATATACAAAAATGATATACAGGATATAAATGTTGTTTGTTGACTCAAAGTTCTCTCTTATTGCCCTTCTCTAATTCCAGGGATCCTTACGGCAATTATAGTTAAAGAATCCTCCAATGCATAATGGGATGACACGTTTTGCACTGTACAAAGCACTGTGACCACCTTCTCAAGTTTGGTTTCCTTCTTTCTGACCGTCATGATCGCCTTGTATCTACTCATCTCGGTGTGCCGTCCGCGAAGCGGGTCAGGAATGTTGTTCCTTTTCGTAGCAAACCTCATCAGTTGGAGCATACCAGGTAAACATATGTTCATGTGATACTTGTATTCAAGTGTATTTTCCATTTCAAATTATTTGTCACATGCTTTTACCGCTCAGATTTCCCTATTAAGAATTTGTCACCTGGGTAAAAAATGCCCTTTTGTACCAAATTGGATGTCAGTTGAAGTAAATGTTGGTCAATCTTTTTTTAATCAAATCAATAGCAATCCTTATAGCGGTTGCCCTCTTTGAGAACATGATTGGGCGAAACCCCGAAGAAAGACATACGATTGGAACAAGTTTTTGGTGCTGGATAAAATGCAAACCTGAGGACACCGACAAAACTTTGCTCTATATGTTCTTGACTGGGAAGGCGTGGGAATTGCAATGTTACATATATACTGCTGGCCTGTATTGGCTGTTAAAGCTTAGACTTGTACGTATAAAGCATTTCGACAGATAGAACCCGTTGTCTCAGTTCATTGACGTCAATGCCATTATTTTATTCCTTTGTTGGATATGTTTCCCCGTCTTATTCTGGCAATATCAACCATGAGTGATAGTTTCATTATTTAGTTAAGTACCCAAATGGTTTATTAAAATAATTCAGGCAAGTTAAGGTGATCTTATACGTATACATGTGTATCACTAACTCTAGGACCAGAATTGCAGAGCTACATGTATAGTCATGTGAATAAGTGTGCATATGTTATCATTTCAGCACATTGTATTTAGGCATCAAAGTTTGCATGGCATTCATGAAGATTTGAGAGAAGACGACCAGAATTTCCTGTATGTTTGGCTTGTCCTTTTGGCCACTCGCGTTTGGGGAACAATACGATTTTTCATCCGTGAAGTACCGGACAGTGGGAACGTTAGTGGGGAAATGGATAAAGTTGACAATGTATTAAAATATATACAAGCAGTTGGCGATCCAAGTCAAGCATTTTGCAACTGTATTTTATTCTGCTTTTTGGAAACGTGGTAAGAACAAAGTTGATTCAACGCATAAGGTGCAACACGACGCCTTACGATCGGACTCTCAACAATCAAAGTATTAACAACGGAGATATAAGTGGTGTTGTCCACATAGATAACGTCAATGACCAGAGAGAAACTCAGGAAAGAGAACCACTAATTGGGAGTAAAGCATCATTTACTGGATACTCTGGAATACGTCGATCAATAGCCGATGCTTTCCAGAATTCCTGAATGGTTGGTGATAGGGGAGTTCTGAGGGGGGATACAATATAACGTTTCTATTCTTTGTTATGACTACGGATTGTACCTTGTACGTTTACGGATACAGATACTTGTTTTAACAAAGTCAGCCATCCTCAAAAACGATGCACATCTCTGTAAACTTTGAAATCAAGTTCACTCTTTGGTCATATTGTACAATTAGCTTATATAAATGATTAAATACGTTAGCAAATTATTTAAATGGACTCGTTCGAGTTTCATAGGTTCAGACATCGAAAATATTAATTTATTTTAACATATGAACAAATACAATCATATCAGTTTAAATTGGAGCTCTATTGTTAAATAAGATTTAATAAGGTGACAGAAAATCCAACAGATATTTTGCCAATAAATACGTAAGTTGCACAATTGAAAAATTGAATAATTTTATGCCAAGTCCGGTTCGAATGAGCCGTTTGCTGTGTGTTCATTTAAGTACAGTAAGTAATTAAATTTCAAGAAATTAAAAAGACTCTTTGCAGAAATAAAATATGTGCGTCCGTTTTGATTTACTGAAAAAATGAGCACATCAATAAGGGCTGAAACAGTGTACAACAAACGGCAAAATGTAAAAACAAACGCCACCGTGTATAACAACCGGCACAGTGTATAACAAACGCCACAGTGTACAACAAACACCACAGTGTACAACAAACGGCACAGTGTACAACAAACACCACAGTGTACAACAAACACCACAGTGTACAACAAACACCACAGTGTACAACAAACACCACAGTGTACAACAAACACCACAGTGTACAACAAACGGCACAGTGTACAACAAACACCACAGTGTACAACAAACGGCACAGTGTACAACAAACACCACAGTGTACAACAAACACCACAGTGTACAACAAACGGCACAGTGTACAACAAACACCACAGTGTACAACAAACACCACAGTGTACAACAAACGGCACAGTGTACAACAAACACCACAGTGTACAACAAACACCACAGTGTACAACAAACGCCACCGTGTCTGCGTCCGTTTTGATTTACTTAAAAAATGAGCACATCAAAAATGGCTGGCACAGAGTTAAGCAACCGGTTAGATCGTTTGTTCTTCCGCATTGATATCACATGTACCATGAATATAGATTATCATATAATGCAGTTATAATGTACATGCAGTTGATATCTTGATTATCGTGTAATAAAAATGCTCATTTTATCAAACGACATATTTAGATAAAAACTTAGATAGCAGAGATAAATAAGAAATGAGCAATGATTAACATTGTTTAATAAGTAAGATTCAAGTGCTGTTCGGAAAATAAAATCTGCAAGCGGTCTACGATAACAATATACATCAATTCGTTAGTAAATTGGTATATTTCATATGCAAATGAGCTAACAATTTACTCAAACAATTTACTAATAATTATCTTTTAACAGCAATTTTGATAATGGTATATTTCATAAATATCAATTGATTTTTTATCCGATTTTGCGGTCGACTTTAAAACGTTTGGAAAGGTTTTACAATACCGCGTGTGGAGGAAGAAAACGAAAGGTTTCTAAGTGACATTGGCAATCCCATCCCATACACCCTTAGGTTAAAAAATAAATAACTTGTATCCGATTTCTCTACACTAACCTTCCAAAAATAAAGTTTTGTCTAAATATCATTATCACATTATAAATCCGGCTTCATTTGGCCAGCAGTGTGTTCTGAAAATCTGGACATTTGTATGTAAACGCGGCGTTGAGAAGCAAGAAACTGCGAAAAATATGAGCCCAATAGGAGGAAATAAAAAATGTCCGATGGGAATAAAAACTACCGGTCGGGCAGAAAAAGGTAGATCTGTAAACCGGAAACAAACAAAACATTTTTGTTACGCCTTATAATGTTAAAATTTAATACACTTACTTTCTAGCACATTTTAATTTCATGAATCCTTTTTTTTAACATTTCAGGGTATTTGGCATCCTTCATCTATAATGAATCAGATAATATAACAGAACATTCGGATACATTGTTCTGTACAATACAGAGTGCTGTGACGACCTACTCAAGTCTGGTGTCCTTCTTCTTGACAGTCTTCATTGCTTTACATCTCTTTTTGGCTGTCTTCCGCCCACAAAATAGCCCAAGTGGTCTCATTTTGCTTGTAGCCAATATTATAAGTTGGGGTGTACCAGGTACTTACAAATTAAATAAAAATTGTGGTTATATTTCACAAATGATGTCCTTTGAAAATTCAAAACTTTTTACTATGGGAAAATTAAAGACATATGCACACACTCACGCTCGCTCGCTCGCACGCACGCACGCACGCACGCACGCACGCACACATAGTGAGCTCTTCTTATCCTATTACAAGGAACAGTTAAGCTTGTTGGAGAAAATCGATCCAGGGACAAGCCATGTTTGGTATGCAAATCACCAAGTGTTTAATTGGTTAATATATAAATGGCATGCGTAAGTGCTTGGACATGCTTGCTTAAAAAATACTTTTAATGGCTATCTATCTAGCTGTAAGTCTGTACATACATTTATTGTGTGTAGATGGAGTTTATCGTGTTTCAAATTTCGACATGAATTGATAGTTTATCTTTTAAATTATAATTTCAGGTATTATTATCTACGTGGCTCTGACGGAAAAAATGCTGGGATGGGAAGCAAACGATTCACCGAATATCGGAACGGGATCGTGGTGCTGGGTCAAATGTATGGAAAGCGACCACAACAAGACACTGTTTTACATGTGTCTTACCGAGAAAGGATTTGAATTACAGTGTTATTTGTACACAGCCGCTCTCTATGTTTTAATGAAACTGCGGATGGTAGGTATACCTAATATAGCTGGTAAAAAGTGTAACATTTACTGGTATTTATGTTCCAAACACCTTTTGATACGACATGTACTGGTTCACTGGATACAAATACAAATGATGTTCGAGTATTTATCCGTCATGTTCCACTCCGCTTTATACTTGAAAGCAAAAGATGAAACAGATTGATGAGTTTATTTTGACACTCGAAATAGTTCATTGATTTTTTGTTAGCAACAAGGCTGGGCATATTTTTAAAGCTCCTGATTTTTGCTTAGTTAAATCAAGCGTAAAACTATATTGAACACCTAAGTATGATTTCAGGATCTCGTGTATAGGCACAATAGACTTCATGATCTTCAGTCAGATTTACGGGACGATGACAAGAATTTTTGGCTGGTCCTTCTGATGATTCGTATTTGGGGCACGATCAGATTTTACCTACGAGTATTCCCCGATACTACCAGTGATGAAATTGAACGGGCTGACAGAGTGTTGATATACTTCCAGGCCATCGGGGACCCGAGCCAAGCTTTCTGTAACTGCATACTGTTTTGTATACTAGATGGTGATATTCGAGCAAAAATTCTGGGATGCATTTCATGTTGGCCATCACGTGCACAAAACAATAATACGGAAGAAACAGACATCGACTCTGTGTCGAGTGATTATATTTCACTGTTTGGTCAGAATCATTCTGGAAGAAGGAGATATGGCTCATCGGGGATACTGTTAATAAACAGAAGGATCGTTTTGAACGCATACATAAAACAACAGGGTGAAACGTAGTTACACAACTCAATACTAATAATAATGAATTGTATGTCTGCATACATAATCACTTGTGATCTGAGTGTTTCTTTTAACGCTACGGAATTCGAATGCCGTAACTTTGCTTTTAGTTTTTTGTTCAATCACAATTATATCATTCTGTGTCTTTTGGACTTAATTGTTACATTACATGATACGAAAACAATGAGAGCATTGATAAAGATTTGCCAATGTGCGTTTGTTATTTTAGTGTGACTACATATGTTTGCATCAAAGAAATACCTATTGGCATTTATGACATCGAACAAAATATTCCGATAGCAGATAAGAAACAAAATTGAGCAATCGAAATGCATATTTGTAAATTTTTTATTGCTAATTAACTCAATCCAGTACATTCAGTTAACGTTTGCTTCGTACGTTTGCATCCCAGGACAATAATTGTTCCTAAGTGTTCTCATGAACCATGTACCTGTGTACGGGGACCAAAACAGGGATCGAAATAATGCATTCTTAATGCGATATGTCTCTGTAACAGAATCTTGAGAAACATACCCGAATCGACGAGATTTATGTCAAATATCCCTTTTGTGGTCACGTGACCAAAGTTTGTTCATCACCCGTGAATGACTTTGTTGACAAAAATTTAATTGCCATCGTAATTTAGACCAATGTCTCAATTGGTTATTTTTGCCCCAAAACTAGGTCAAGAGGTCAAATCTTAATTCAACTTTTCTTCCGATCGTTGTGAAACTAGAGTCAAAATGATGGTATCGATGCCATCTTTAATAAAAAAGAATATGGATCGTCTTATGTTAACAATTACTATCATTAGGAAAAATCTTAGAAAAAAAAAAAACGTTGTCTATACACTACAGGCTGGTATTGTTCATCTGCACAGAACGAATCCTGGTCACAATGTTTCAGATATGTGTCACCCGGATGACACGGTTGTTCACAAGGTCAAATGTTGGAAAAAAAAAAATATACACCTGCAAAAAGGTTTGATGGAGTCTCATTTGGTCGGTCTGTTGCATAAAGTTTGTGGAGGCTAATTTGCCAATTAATTATTTTATTATACTTGAAAACCTTTGACAAACTTTTCTATATAAGTTTTTTAATAGGATACGTCAAAACATTTGTATAAGGTGGTGCATTTCTCGTAAATCTTCGTAAATATTTTTTTTTGATCAGTGGATTGTTTAATTCCATTATTGGTTTAATTTATTATTATATGTTTTATAGTAAGAAAACATATGTTTAAAACTTTCTTTTCTTTAGCCTTATTCTCCGTTAACTGGAATGACTTTTCTTGAATTAATTACTATCGATTAAGATTTACGTTTTAATATCGGCCTGGTACAATAAATAACAACATGCTTCAAGGCAGGAGTAGTCATGCCTGCTGTGATAACTCTAGTTTATGCAATAGAAGCTGCATTTCCCCTTGATCCCCATAAAAATGTTCAGAAGGTTTGTCAAAGGTTTTAAAATATCCTTTAAAAATAACCTTTTTGGAATGTTTGTCAAAATTTTGAAGAATCATATAAGAAGTTATTGGCACATTCGTTTACTTCATTCAGAATGGCAGTGAACTCGGGTGGGCAATACATAGGGCCATCATGATCCTCTTGTTATTAAACTCAACGGGGTTAGACAGGGCTTTGAGTCAGTTCCCCTGAAATACCTGTATACCAAATAAAATTTCGCTTGTAAAACATTGCACCAAGCACTGCATGACTAACGACACAGACGTGTCGAACGGCACAGACACTGCGTCGACTGTAGAAATATTGTCTGCCGTAAGTTGTTCGCTGTCTATTCTCGGCGCATGCTTCAGATTTATGACCTACATTTTACGACTGGAAATCCGAAACACCACGAGGAAATTGGCCACATGCCTAGCCATGGCAGGCGCGTGGGAAGAATGTTGTTTATTTGGGATATTTTACTGATCAACATGAATATTCCCGTAGTAGAAGCTTTCAAGGAAAAAAAACATTGTTGTCTTAGAGTTTAAAAAGTTCTGCCCGCGTTTTCGAATATCTGTCTTGACACCTGAACCATATATATATATATGTGTGGGGGATACAATATAACGTTTCTCTTCTTCATTGTGACTACGGATTGTACGTTGTACATTTACGGATACGGATACTCATTGCGAATGTTGATAACAAAGTATGCCACCCTTTTAAAAGATGAACTTCTAAAATATACAGGCATAATTGGTTAGAGTTATAGTCTAAGGATTATTAAACAAATCACATAAGCATCCATTGCAAAAATCCAAACCGTACAAGGAGTATACATCTGTGTAAAGTTTTAAATAGAGTTCACTCTTTGGTCAAGTTTCACAATAAGATTATATAAAAGGGTAATATAAATTATTAAATACGTATGAAAATATTTTTACTTAAGTGGACTCGTTCGTTACATAGGTTCAGACATTGAAAATATTAATTTATTTTCATATATGATAAAAATGCAACATACATTTTGCCGATAAAAGCGTTAGTTTCACAATAGAAAATTAATTAATTTTATGCTAATTCCGGTTCGAATGAGCCATTTGCTTTGTGTTCATTTTAGTACATTAACTGATTAAATTTCAACAAAACTTAAAAAAACCACTGGCTGGCGCAATGTATAGCAACAGGCACAGTATACATCAAACGGCACTGTGTACAACAAACGCCACAATGTACAACAAACGGCTCAGTTTACAACAAACGGCACGGTGTAAAACACGGCACAGTGTAAAACAAACGGCACAGTGAAAAACAAACGGCACAGTGTTAAACAAACGGCACAGTGAAAAAAACGGCTCACTGTACAACAAACGACATAGTGTACAACAAACGGCACAGTGTAAAAACAAACGGTTACATTATTTGTTCTTCCGCATTGATATCACATGTACAATGAATATTAGTTTATAATGCAGTTATAACGCACAGGCCAACTACAGTTGATATCTTGATTATCGTATAATGTAATTGCTTATTTTATCCAACGACATAATTAGATAAAAACTTAGTTAGCATAAAAATGACCAATGATTAACTTAGTGAAATAAGGAAGTTTCAAGTGTTGTTATTTTGGACATATTGTAAATGTTATTCAAAAAGGGAAATCTTCTGTTACTTATGAGGTTTGAAACGGTTTTCCTTTTTTCGATAGAAAGCTATGCGTGCTTGCTATCATAGATGGACAAATACAGGTTTTAGAAGTTGATATTGACTTATATATGCTTAACTAATTCTGAACATTTGCTGCAAAGGAACTATCTGTTGTTTTTTTTAACTTATTTTAAATAAAAAATAACACGTTATATAAAACATAAATAGATAAAAGTGATGTATTGCAACACTCCCCAAAACGCTACGCCTCCAGGTGTTGAGGTCATATCTGCAGTTAGCTGCACCTTGTCAGTCTTCGGCGCGATTATGATTTTTATGACCTACATTTTAATTTCGGAAATACGAAACACAACAAGGAAATTGGTCATATGGTTGACTGTTGCAGACCTCGTTACTCCTCTTGGTATGTATAATTTACTTACTTTTGCAATACCCGTACCCTTATTTTGAAACCTCTTTCGTCTTGATGTATTATTGTATTGCTAGTGTTTTTCTGTCAGCTCCGAACGGAAAGAAAATCTTTAGACGATTTACGATAACAATATACATCAATATTTTTAGTAAATTGGGATATTTTATATGCAAATGAGGTAACAATGTACTAAAACAATTTACTAATAATCAGCTTTTAACAGCAAATTTGATATTGGTGTGAATAAAGTGAAAAGTTTTAAAGTGACATTGGCCCCCCCCCTCCCCCAGTCTATCCGATTTCACTACTCCAACCTTCCAGAAATGTAGTTGTGGGTGGTGTGTGAATATAAAAACATAACATAAATTCTATTTTGATTTAAGCATATACAGCTTATCATCATATACATAAATCGGTAATTCATAAATACACAAAAATGAAATTGAACTCAATCACAATTTATATCACTAATTAGCTTCTTTAAGCGTAACATGTCACAAACTACAATAGAGAAGGAAATTTATTACAATATGTTTTATACTGTGCAATATTGATAATATTGTTTCTTTGTTTTTGGCTTTAATAATATACAATGCTAGTTCATGCAATTGGTGTTTAGAAGCTGAATAAATTTGAACATGCTAGTTATTTATATAATAAGAAGGAATATATTCTCTTCTTAGGTCACTTTATACATTACATACAATCATAAAATGATATTCATCCTCTACCGCATTTGAAATGCAACATTTTCTATATTGCCTCACTACATCTGAATATCTACCTTTCTAAATGTTTATTTTATGTTAGGATAACCTTATTTTCGAGATAGCTTGCCTGTGTTTAAAATTATCTAATACAATCCACTGGGTGATTAAAATGTCTTCAAGTCTTTATCTCTTAGAGCATTATCACATTTTTGTAATATTTTAACATATATAGGATACAAAATACAATTATTATCACAGCAATTTAAGAGCTTAAACCAATATCAAATCTTGCATATTTTTCTGCTAAATATCAAAGGCAACCTGCCACTTTCTTCATTCAAAGCATTATTACAAGTGGTCATTTTAACACCCAATTTCTGCTTCAAAATCTTTTTATGTAGCCTCTCGATGTTATCAGCACTGGAGCACTCCAACGTTCACAGCATAAAGTATATATATTTATTTATATGGGTATTATATTCTTTCCTTGCATTGTAGCATTCCTCAGTAAACCATGGATTTCTGGCTCTTTTTCTACTTTCTTTACTTTTTGTTGTTCTTAATATACCAAATGATTTAGACGCACACGATATTATGAACTCAGTAAAGCTGTCCACTGTTTCGTCTATTTGCCTAGCATCTAAGTTTAATCTAAGTTGTGAATTTGTATTGATTTTTGGCGTTATTTTGTTTTTAAAATGTTCTGTTTGATTAACATCGTATTTAATGTTTGATTCTGATACGGAATCATCATTCATATTTTCGTTTGAATTTATGCTGCTTTTCTACGTGAATGATTGCACTATGATCTGAAAACTCATTTGAACATAAAATTTCGAAGTCATGTACAAACTCAAAATCGTTCCTGTTTAGCAACAAATAATCTACATTTCTTGATCCGTTTAGATCATTGAAAGTGTAATTGCCAACGTTTGCGTCGTTGTCAAGGCAACCGTTGCCTATCAATGAGTTTGTTTACTTATATAATGCTATTACTTTTTGCCATAATCATCCATAATTATGTATTTATCACTTCGTTATTTGGATTCCTGTTGTATCCAAGATAGTGTCATTATCAGCATCTAGGTATCTATCAAATGCAATAAATTCTGTTCAGGTCGATGGTCTACTATTCATGTCTCCTGTTAATAGGAATATACATATGTTTTGAACTTATTCTATACTAGTTTCTAACAAATCGAATTAGTGAATCATTTTGGTTAATAATATGAGTGTTTGTGGGTGGAATATATACAGCACGAATTTAAACGTCTTTTTTTCTATTTCAAGCAAAGTTTTACTAATTTTAAACGAAATAATACCACTTTGTTTCAGTCCTTCAATCGATATTTTTGTTCTTTTTATAATATTTGTCACTCCACCACTCGCACGTCCTTTACGGGTATTTCTGGATTTGTGACCATACAATCATAACCCTCAATATCTCGATTAAACTGGTGTTTTTCGAGCTGTGTATCATTACACCACAAATAAAAGCAATATCGGATGAGAAGGTTCTTAACCTTATTGAACCAATGATTTGGATTGTTATCATAATCTAACCTAACGTCTTCTATGACAAATTTGATAATTATATTATCACTTTTCTTAAGTTTGGACCTGTATTTAAATTCGTACATATCTATTTATATAGAATGGGTATCTACCCAATTCACCGTATCCAGCAACATTTAAAGACGATTGTTTAACACCTAGTAAAGCTTTGCAAAATTTTAAATGTATCTTCTCTAGCTGAGTAGACTTCGTAAAACCCCAAATTTCACTACCGTATGTAAAATTCGATGAAACAAAGACATCAAATTATTGCAAAGCTACCCTATGATTACATTCATACTTTTTTAGATTTGACAAAAAGGTGTGTACTGTTTGGGTATTAAAGCTAAAATACCAATATAAAATAAAATTACTCCTAGAGAGTTAAAATCATTTACAATGTCAACATCTTCGTTTGCATATACCCACTTTTCATTACGTTTTGTGCCATCTTTTTTTCGAAAAAAACAACAACATTTTTTGCTTAAGCAAAATAACTATCTAATTCTCAGGTGTTACAATAATTATATAAACGGTCTAACATCATTAGTAAGTCTTCAGGGGTTTCACCAATAACAACCATATCATCGGCATGTAACAATAACATCAAACAAATATAACGTAAAGCTAAACTGCAATCGTTTATATTTTGTAAATACAGTTCTAAGTATTCTATAAATAATTAAAGCATAATCGCGGAAAGTATCTCCTTTTGTCTTAAGCCTATTGATATATTAAAAAAAAATCTGAATAGCTATTGTAGTGCTTTACATGTTTTTCGTGCAAATTGTGTTCAAGGTCATTGTCGAACACGGAAATAATATCGGAGAGGTCATAATACAAATACATCAATATTATACAGTGCATTGATAGGGGAGTTTTCCGGGGGTATATACGAAACTGCGATATTCCAGTCATCATCCAATTTAAATAACGTTTAATCGAACTTAATCCATATTCAACAGTCAATATCATCACGTATTACTAATAGTTTAAAATATTTACGCAAATTCTATTCTATGTATAAATATATATTTATTCGTCCATATTTCCTGAATCGAATGTTCTGCTGCGTTCCAGCTCAGTGATCCGCTTTTCGAATTCATCCACCTTTAGATCTATTTGTGATAATTGGCTAATTTTGTATTAACGGACTGCTGGATGAGGTCTAGTTGTCGCAGTTTATTGTCCCTCTGGTCAAACCTTTGTAATATAAATACTTATGTGAAAAACAAAGTCCAAACTTAGCTGTTCCAGATTTTAGCCAACAGGTGAACCCATGTTATTTACATCCCAATACGACAATGTCCCAGGAATTCCAGGAACTATTCCTGTCAGGGTGTAACCAGCCATTTGCTGATATTGCCCACTTGTTTTGGACCCTGCTAGGGTCAGAGATGCCCCCCGCCTGGTTCATACTCTGACACTTTGGGGTGCTGTTATAATCCTGTTGGCTCAAAACTGCTTTATAAAGCTAGTAATCCACATTTACCAAAAGAAAAACACAACATTTTTAATTCTATATATCTTACACTGTTTGTCGATCATAAAATCCTTTCAATTATAACACTAATCTACTAAAATCCAAAGCTTTGTTGTTATTTTTCGGAGCTACATTTAAAAACCTGCCGCCATTCTCGCGCATCAATGCCACACTATAAATCCGACTTCATTTGGCCGGCATTTACGAGAACTATAGTCTTTTATAAATCTGTAAATTAGAATGTAGACACGGCTTTACAAAGGAAGTAACTGGGAAAATATGAGCCCGAAGGAGGGGGGGGGGACAAAACTTGCCCGATCGGGCAGAAAAATGTTCGGGAAACCAACAAATCATTTGTGTTACGCCTTATATTGTTAAATTTCTATACACTTACTTTCTCTCATTTCATTATTCCTATCCTTTAATATTTCAGGTTACTTGGCATCTTTCATCTACAATGAATCAGATAATGTTACAGAATATACGAATACGACCTTGTTCTGTAAAACACAAAGTGCTGTGACGACATACTCAAGTCTGGTGTCCTTCTTCTTGACAATCTGCATTGCTTTTCATCTCCTGTTGGCAGTCTTCCGCCCACAGAATAGCCCACGTCGTTTCATTTTGCCTATAGCCAACATTATCAGTTGGGGTGTACCAGGTACTTACAAGTTATGGTCAATGAAAACTACAGGTTGCAATTTTTTTAAAAATTCAAAACTTTTTACCATGGAAAAATAACAGAAATATGTTAAAGCACGAAAAAAAGTGCGCTTTACTGATCCTATTACCAAGAAATGTTAAGCTTGTTGAATAAAATAAGCCCAAAGTGCACATTTGCTTAAAAAATTCTTGGGGGAGTAGCTATTTATCTAGCTGTTAGTCTGTATTTATATATATGTATTTATATGTTTTCATTTTATTGTGTCTAGATGAAGTTTTTCGTGTTTCAAAAGTCGATATGAATACATATTTATTTCCTTTTTTCAATTATGATATCAGGTATTATTATCTGTGTGGCTCTGATGGAAAATATGCTCGGAAGGGAAGCAAACGATTCACCGACTGTCGGAACGGGATCATGGTGCTGGGTCAAATGTAAAGAAAGCAACCCCCACAAGACACTGTTTTACATGTATCTTACCGGAAAAGGCTTTGAAATACTGTGTTACGTGATCACAGCCGCTCTTTATGTTTTAATGAAACTGCGAATGGTAGGTAGACCTATTTAAGCTAGTAAAGTAAGCATTGCATTTTCTGATATTTATGTTCCAAACACCTTTTACTTTGACATGCATTAATTCACTTGATAAAAATACATGATGTTCGATTATTAATACATCGTGTTTCACTTCACTTTCGTATTTAAAAGCAAACAAACACAAAAGAAAATGAAACAATTTAATAAGTTCAATCAAAGTTTGACACTCGAAATAGTTCCTTCAATATGATCAAGGCTGTGCATATTTTTAAAACTTCTGATTTTTGTTTGTTAAAGTAAAGCGTGAAACTACATGTATATCAAACACCTAAAACTTGTTTCATTTCAGTATCTCGTATATAGAAATAGAAGACTTCATGATATTCAGTCAGATCTACGGGACGATGACAAGAATTTTGTATATGTTTGGCTGGTCTTTCTGATGATTCGTATTTGGGGCACGATCAGATTCTATCTACGAGTAATCCCCGATAAAACCAGTGATGTAATTGAAGGGGTTGACAGAGTTTTGATATACTTCCAGGCCATTGGGGACCCCAGCCAAGCTTTCTGTAACTGCATACTGTTTTGCATACTAGATGGTGAAATTTGGAAAAAGATTCTGGGGTACATTTTATGTAGGCCATCACATGCGCATAACAATAATATGGTTGATATTGAAGATACAGACAACGACGTTGACATAAATAGAGACAGTGATTGTATTCCACTGTTTGGTCAGAATTATTCTGGAAGAAGGAGATATGGCTCTTGTAGTGAGCTCGTCGAGGAAACTACTAATCAACATAAGGACTGTTTTGAACGCATGCATAAAACAACGGGATGAATCGTAGTAACACATCAAAAAACTTATACTTAAGAATAGTATATCTGCATACATATTCACTTGTGATCCGAGTGTTTCTTTTAACGGTACGGTATTCGAATGCCGTGACTTTGATTTAAGTTTTTTTGTTCAATCACAATTCCATTACTCTGTGTCTATTGGACTTAATTGATACATTATATAATACCTTAACGATGAGAACATTGGTAAAGATATTGCATTGCTGACTCAAAAGGAATTTCTTTTTCACGAATGACACAAACACAAATTCTTAAAAATTGTGAAATGTATTTTGAATAAGGTTAAGTGTTTAGTAAACCATTTTTGTATCGAGTAAATGGAGGCTCCTAAATGCTCATTGCATAATGGCAAGACCCCTCCGTAACGCCATCACTTCTTGAATTGTGTTTTAATGTCAAAAATGACATGAGATAGATGTGATTTCAATTAACAGTCAAATATAAATTCTAGAAGATCTTAAGAGATACCACTTGCATGGGTTGAAACCAGTACTGAGCATACCATTTTCCCAGCACTACCCTTATAACGCCAAGCGCATTACATTCATGGTTACAGGTTTCTTAAATGAGCTACTTCTAAACTTTAATAAATGCTTTGCAAATCTTTGCATTGCCCTTGTGGACATACTAAATAATTAATTCCGTTGAAGAACCACGAATCTATAATTACTTATGTTTTCATATCTACTTCAACAAGTAATATATTGTGCCAATGCCGCGTGCGGTAAACTGATCACTCAGGTTTTCTCTCAGGTTTTGTATTTTTTTCCAAATATCTCTCGTTTAAGTGAGTGTTGGTCAATATCTGAGTATTTTTGATAAATCAAAGCAATCAATATGGAAGTTGCCCTCTTCGAAGAAAATATTTGGGCGAAGCCTCAACGAAAGACACAATATTAGAACGTGTAAAATGTAAACGAGACATTGTTGTGTAGTTCACATGTTCCTGACAGGGAAGGCGTTGGATTTGCAATGCTATGTATAATAATTATATATATTATGTTCCTGACTGGGAAGGCTTGGATTTGCAATGATATGTATTATAATTATAAATATTATGTTCCTGACTGGGAAGGCTTGGATTTGCAATGATATGTATAATAATTATATATATTATGTTCCTGACTGGGAAGGCTTGGATTTGCAATGATATGTATAATAATTATATATATTATGTTCCTGACTGGGAAGGCTTGGATTTGCAATGATATGTATAATAATTGTATATATTATGTTCCTGACTGGGAAGGCTTGGACTTGCAATGATATGTATTATAATTATATATATTTTATGTTCCTGACTGGGAAGGCTTGGATTTGCAATGATATGTATAATAATTATTTATATTATGTTCCTGACTGGGAAGGCTTGGATTTGCAATGATATGTATTATAATTATATATATTATGTTCCTGACTGGGAAGGCGTTGGATTTGCAATGCTATGTATAATATTTATATATATTTATATACTGCTGGGCTGCTATCCATAACGCATCTAACGTCATTGCTTAACTTAAGTCGATTTCTTAATACTTATAAAGTCATATTAAAAGTGTTTGTGAAATAAAGGTATTTCAGATAATTTTAAATTATGATATCATATGATCAGTGAGATACTTAACTTAGGAAAACGACTTAAGATTAGAAATGACTTAAGATGTTTTATGAATACTGGCCGTGGTCTTTATTGGCTGTTCAAACCTAGACTTGTAAGCATTCCGACGGATAGAACCCTAGTCTCAGTAAATTGGCGGCAATGCCATCATTTTATTCCTTTGGTGGATTTAATAATTGACTCTATGAACCGACTTATATCAGCAAATTATACACTGTTAGTCTGGATAATAGTGACATAACTTAGTTTGTTCATGTTATGATTTGTTCAGCCAAGCTAAGTTAATTGTTTGTCAATCTGCCATCTAAACGTTTATCACTTACCCAAAGAACAGCGCCCCTTTTAAAACAGATCGTAAGGCTTAAGATCGAACATTTCCAATATCGCATATCGCATATGTACTTGTGTACCAAAATCAATACATACACATGTATAACAAACATAGATTTTGACTGATCAACCTTAAACTACTTACTAAATAATGCATTTATGGAAAATATTAACTACTGATTTAGAGTTTATAACCGTGAATTTAAAAGCAGAAAGCGCAAAATATTAAATGATTGGTGAATGTTAAAAGATTTACGGTAGTCCACTATAGTCTCATAAGGTAGAAATATTGTGTTTTATGCTCATTTATTTCAAATTAAACTCGATATCCTTCATAAGAACCATTGTTTTTTACATTTATGCATCCTTTTTGGAATAATAAAACAATATTATTAATTGATGTAAATCTTATTTGGGAGTAATATTCCATCTTTAAGCAACTTATAACGGGGACGGTTGTAAGGGAAATAAGTGTGCATATGCTATCATTGCTGTGCATTATGTAAGCTTTAGCTGAGACAGCGACAAAATATTCTTTTTCATGTAAAGTGATGTATTATCGGTCTCATACAAGCTGGTATTGACAATTCTTAGCTTGATTTAAGGAAATAGTGTATTTACTAATTTGGGACCATCTAGTGTCTAGTACCTTTTCAGATTGAATTGTTTTATCAAAATGGGAAAACGATTTCAGTAAAACATTTAGTTGATAACAGCATGTCCAGACTGCAATGTTTACTTTCCTCGCTGATATTATACACACATAGATTTAAATGCAAGTCACTGTATACCGCAACGCAAACCATTGTGTTTAATCAAATAAAAACAATAACAAGATTGTGCAAAACTGATACAACGGCTATCAAAAAGTTGCATGATTATATTGAAATGAGGAAGTTTGGGTTTGAAGGAATTGTTGTTATTTCGAACATGTTTATTAAATTTATTTCTAGGCGACGTTTCGCCCGAAAGTGTGTTTGCTTTCTGTGATGGATTAATTAATGGGTTAAAACAAGAACTGTTGACTTTTTGGAGGAAAAACTTCTTGGAACATTGATGATAGAAACTGAACGTTAATACGAACTTAACAAATGGTATAATATACAAGTTTTATATACTCTATAAAACAAACATAAAGGCGTGATGTATTGCAACAATCCCAACAACACAACGCCAGCAAACGTGGAGGCCATATCGGCAGTAAGCTGCACCTTGTCAATCTTGGGCGCTATCGTGATCTTTATGACATACATTTTCATACCGGAAATACGGAACACCACGAGGAAATTGGTCACGTGTTTGACTGTAGCAGACCTCTTTACTCCTTTTGGTAAGTTAAGTTTTATACACTTTTGCAACTCCTGGACTTATATTCTGCAAAGTCTTAATTCATTAGCTTAAAGCTGCACTCTTACAGATTGAACGTTTTGACTACTTTTTTTATTTTTTTGTCTTTGGACGAGCCAATTTTTGCGTTGGTAACGGTTTAAGCCATAAAACATTAATTTTCGAACGGAAACATATTTGCTCTTTTTCTGGGACAAAAAATAAAAAAGTTGTAAAAACGGTAAATCTGTGAGAGTGGAGATTTAATAGTTAATATTATCTAGCACAGCATTGACGCTGACAAAAGCTCTTGTTCAAAGCATATCTCAGACAATATAAATGGATTTTGACAATCCATTTCCGAGTCAGAGACAGTTCGAAAATGTGGAATAACGAAAACCACATGTACCTTGCTAATCATGCGAACTTTGATGGTTCTTTAATGCTTAAATCTTATAAAGCACATTTTGATTATCATTTTTTACCATTTCAGGGTATTTGACCTCAATCTCAATATTTTTACCATTTCAGGGTATTTGATCTCAATATTTTACCTGTTCAGGGTATTTGACATCAATATTTTACCATTATAGGGTATTTGACCTCAATATTAAACCATTTCAGGGTATTTGACCTCAATATTTTACAATTTTCGTGTATTTGACCTAAATATTTTACCATTTCAGGGTATCTGATCTCAATATTTAATCTTTTTAGGTATTTGACCTCAATATTTTACCATTTCTGGGTATTTGACCTCAATATTTTACCATTTCAGGGTATTTGACCTCAATATTTTACCATTTCAGGGTATTTAACCTCCATCATATACCATGAATCAAAAACGGGTGCAAATGATACCCTGTTCTGTACAATACAGAGTGTTGTGACCACATACTCAAGTCTGGTGTCATTCTTCTTGACAGTCTTCATTGCTCTGCATCTCTTTTTGGCAGTCCTCCGTCCGCAGAATAGCCCACGTGGTCTCATTTTGCCTGTGGCTAACATTATAAGTTGGGGTGTTCCAGGTACTTACTACCTATCTTATAAAAATGTTTGGTACGAATGTTACCATTAAAATATCGTGCAATCTTTTTAATGACATATACAGGAACGGGTGTATGTTTATACAACTGTTCATCATTTCATACTTATTGTGTATGAATGTCCATATACGTAAGTTGTGTGTTTATGAATAAATGGTACTCTTTATTGATAGTTATAACAACGTTGTAACTCCAGGTATCATTATAAGTGTGGCGCTGGCTGAAAATATGCTCGGAAGGGAAGCAAACGATTCAACGACTATCGGAACGGGGTCGTGGTGCTGGGTCAAATGCAAAGAAAGCGACACCCACAAGACACTGTTTTACATGTATTTTACCGGGAAAGGCTTTGAATTGCAGTGCTATTTGTACACAGCAGCTCTCTATGTTTTAATGAAGCTGCGAATAGTAAGTTGTTCCAGTATTACACACTTATAGAATGGCCTGTCTGTCAATAGTCAAAATAGTTGCTCTTTGTCGGGTAAGTTTACTTGTTACTCAGTTGAACAAGGGTTAATCATTCTGACAAATGACCGACAAGCCTTTGACTAAAACAACAATATTCTTACATGTACGTTTATGTTTTGTTATTTTCCTTAAAGTATTTAAATATGATAAGAGGACCCTGAATGGAGGGACTGGGACGTGAAATAGTTAAATTCTGAGCGGCGGCTCCCCATGGTGGTTTTGTCCACGCAGATATGTTCTTTTCCGAAAAAGTTTTCTAAAATACCTTCTTAGTCACTTATCAACATTCATGGCATTTTAACAAATGCCCGTTTTTCATTCAACCGGTGTTCGTTTTCCTTCAATCCATATCAGTTCGACTTCCCTGTGCACATGCAACTTTGACCTTGGACAATACATAAATTGATGTTCCCTCACCAACGCCATTGTTAATCAATGAATTCATTCATTTATTGTCACGTTCCACTGTTAATCAAGAGATGCTACAGTTTGATAAGAAATAAAGAATTATATATAAAAACAACCTGGCTGTGCGTATTTGTAATTCCTGATTTTTTTATTGTGAGGTGGGTGATAAGGGGGAGGGGTGTGTGTTAGTATTGCCTCTTTGCATTTTACAATCAACAAGTCAAGCACAACTATTTGGAAAACTGTTGTATCATTTCAGCATCTCGTACACAGACACAGAAGCCTTCATGCTATCCAGCCAGATTTACGAGACGATGACCAGAATTTCGTTTATGTGTGGCTGGTCCTTCTCATGATACGTATTTGGGGTACGATCCGATTCTTTCTACGAGCAATCCCCAAGAGTGCCAGTGATGTGAATGATGAAATGGAAAGAGTTGATAAGGTTTTAACATACTTTCAGGCCATTGGGGATCCAAGCCAAGCCTTTTGCAATTGTATACTGTTTTGCTTACTGGACGGTGATGTGCGGGCAAAAATTCTGGGATATATTTCATGTAGGACCTCAAATACTCAAACCAACTATATGGATACTGTAGAAGATACAGAGAATGACTTTACGTCGGCTGTTGCCTCGAATGGCAACGTTGATTTTAGTCCTCTGTTTGGTCATAAATCAATAAAGGATAATGGAAGACGGAGATATGGCTCTTGTAGCGAGCTTCTCCATGAGAGCGTTAATCAACATAATGAAACTTATGAACGCTTATATACTTCAACGCGATGATCCGTAGTTAAATGGCAATACTAGCGGGACACATGAATTTGGATGTGTACATTCACTGGCAATTCCGAGTGCTTATTTAAACAATGCGGAATTCCAATGTCGTGATAGTTTTAGTGTTAGTTTAATCAAGATTTCTTTAATTGTGCATTTTTGGCTTCCGGAACCCGATGGTGGACAAATGATCTCTGGGCACATGCTTTGTTAATTGTTATATAGTGAATATATAGTGAAATTACATAATGATAGTTGAAATAATGAGATTGGTGATTATTTTTTTATTGCTGTCTGTCAGAGGATTTTCCTCGTTATACGACATTGTTAACACTACAACATGAAATAAAAATATATCATAATATAAATAATTCATAGAAAATAGTTTACAATCTTCAATCGCAATTCCTCCACGATTTTTGTGTTGCACTTTTTCCAAACGCTAGCGGTGCATGCTCTGCTTGGTTTATCTTTTCACAGCCATGGCCAACAATGACGTCATCAAAATCGTCATTATGCCCAAGATCAAATGGTTGCCATAGTTACCTGAAACAAACATATCAAAATTAAGCAACAATAAATGTGTAACAAAGCACTACATTTGCAATTGTTAACAAATGAATTGTTTATGTCAAGAATGAGGTTATGTTTATTATACGTAAAATTGATGAATACAGTAAACCAGAGCCATTGTGACCTTTAATGAGCGAGCAACGCCCGGGAGTAGCATCGGTAAGGGATGGTGAAGAAAAATCTAATATAAATAAAGCGTGATAATACAAATTCACATTTCTTTTACAAACATTCAATACAAATAAGTGTATGTAAATGTAGAATATGACGATATTTACATATCATACAGTCGCCTGGTTAAGTATTTGTCTGTTGGTTTAAATGATTTCGGAATGACTGAATTATACAATAGGTATACGATTCACTGAACAACACCGATTTAAAATAGATGAATCAAAAGTTGCTATGCATTGCTATCGTTGTACAAATATCACGTATACATGTACTGGCTTAATTTATTGGTTATTTCTGTTTGTTTCGTATCGAATGTGTCTTAAGATTTTTGTAATGACAGTGCATTCTTATGTCGTACCATTTGCAAATAAAGATGTTACTATTATTATATAAAACAAATGTCCACCATCCCAGAACAATACTGTTACCTGAAACTTTTTTGCAGTCTTCCGTCCACAGAATATCCCACGTGGTCTCATTTTCCCTATTACCAACATTATTAGTATGGGGAGTACCAGGTACTTACCTGCATAGTAGACGGTGAAATTCGGGCAAAGATTCTGGAATGCATATCATGTAGGCCTTCACACGCGAAGCGCGCCACCTTTCATTCTGGAAGAAGGAGTTATGGCTCTTTAGTGAGATCGTCGGGGATACTGTTAATAAATAGAAGGACCGTTTTGAACGCATACATAAAACAACGGGATGAAACATAGTAAAATATCTAAGAAATTACTATATAATACTAATACATAGTATATATGTATACATATTTACTTGTGATACGAGTGTTTCTTTTAACGGTACAGTATTCTAATGCCATGACTTTGATTTAAGTTTGTATATTACTCTGTGTATCTTGGATTTAATTGATACATAATATAATACCTAAACGATGAGAAATTTGATAAAGATATTGCATCCTGACTTAAAGGAAGTTCCTTTTCATACGACACTTGTATACATTATAAAATAAAGAAGAAAATGTGGTATAATTGAATCAATTTTCATATTGGACTATTTGTTGTCCGTTTTTTTTCATCATGTCATAGCCATGGTGACTTTCAGCAATGACGTTATTAAAAAAGGTCATATTATCCAAGACCGGGTTGTTGCCATACCTACCAGAAACAAATATATCGAACTCAAACATCCACATTGCAAACGTTGGTTTGAATGACACAAACACAAATTTTGAAAAAGGAAAAATGTTATGATTTTTGAATAAGGTTAAATGTTTAGCAAACAGTTGTTGAATCGACTTAAGGAGGTCTGCAAATATCCATTGCATTGGCTGCATTATGGCATAACCCCTCCGTAACACCATTGGTTTCTTGAATTGTATTTTAATGTCAAAAATGACATGAGATAGATGTGATTTCAATTAACAGTCAAATCCAAATTCTAGATAATCTCAAGAGATACAACTTGCATGGGTTGAAACCAGTACTGAGCATACCATTTTCCCAGCACTACCCTTATAACGCCGAGCGCATTACATTCATGGTTACATATTTCTTATATGAGCTTCTTCTACACTTTAATAAATGCTTTGCAAATCTTTGCATTGCCCTTGTGGACATAATAATTAATTCCGTTGAGGAAACACGAATCTAATATTACTTATGTTTTCATATCTACTTCAACAAGTAATATCTTGTTCCAATGCCTCGTGCGGTAAACTGATCACTCATGTTCTTCCTCTCTTAAGTGAGTTTTGGTCAATATTTAAGTATTTCTAATAAATCAAAGCAATCAATATAGAAGTTGCCCTCTTCGAAGAAAATATTTGGGCGAAGCCTCAACGAAAGACACAATATTGGAACGGGTAAAATGTAAACGAGACATTGTTGTGTAGTTCACATGTTCCTGACTGGAAAGGCTTGGATTTGCAATGCTATGTATAATAATAATGGATATATATTTCTTGCATTCCGGACGTGTGTTTCCGGTCATGTGACCGGTGCTGGAAAAACTTCCACCCCCTATGTAAGATGAGTCACGTGCAAGAACGCGCCACTTCTTATTTCTTTTATTGTATGGTTTATGAAAAGTATATTATGCAATTTCAATAAAGCGGAATCAAAAATATATAAATAAAATATATTTATATCGAACATTTCCAAGAGAAACGTCGTTTTTGGCGTTAACAGCGTTTCAATAAACAATAGCGAAAGGATATAAGGGTCTTCTTATCACCAAACGTTCGCCAAAATATCGTAAGATCAGAAAAAATAGCTGAAAGGTTAGCAAGTGTCAGCAATTGATTAAAGATTTTTAACTTGTATATACAAATACATATAATCTTATATTTCCAATCAATTTATTTCAAAATATTCCACATTTTGAGCAAGAAAATGCAATTCGAAAAAGCGAACGAACAATACTTTCGATTATAAGATTGTCTAATCGCATATATTCTGCCCGTAACTATAAAGGGTGTATTATTATTATAGGCACTCTTAAGCAACTTTTCATTTTTCCATAAAGTACTGTACTGGACAGTGTGAATTGTGGTAAAGAAATGTATAAAGTAGATCATATACTGAACTTAATGCAAACAGCAGACGACCCAAGTCAAGAATTTTGCCACTGTATATTACTCTGCCTTTGTATACTTATTTATTTTAGCGCGATTTTGACGAAAGCTGATAAAATCACGCTCGAGTACGTATCCTGGGTCAAAGCAGTACTTGTGTCCATTTCAAAAGGTCAAGAGAAAATAAATCTGGTGGGGATCGATCCAACAAACTTTTGGGTGAGTGGCGAGCAACTATACCATGCTGTTAATACGAGGTTGGTACAAAACATGTTGCGTAAAACTCCGCGTAATGAACCGACTCTGACAACCCAAGTACCTACAGCTGAGATATTGGAGGTGTTGTCTACATATTTGATGTGAAAAACTGACTGGGAGAAACACACCCTTAACTGGATACTCTGGAATACATTGATCAATTTCCGAAGCAAATACTTTTCTATGTGTCACGATGTGTACATCTTTATATGTGTAGCGATATAGTCGACGTACTTTGAATGAATAGGTTGATAGCCACACAAATTAAAATATGAAATCTATAGATATATAAAATATGTAACTGTTTTCATTGATTAGAAATATATATTTGGAATACTTATTGCAAAATCCAATCCCCTAGCCAAATTTAAAACCCAACATTTTTGTTTACAATAACATTTACGCCCTGCTTAAAGGCACAAGACATTTTGATTGTCCACTAGGATTCCGCCAAGGTTGTAGTTTAAGTCTTCCCTGTTGATAAATGAACTGCATAGCTTGTTATTAAGCAACCATGTAAGTGGTTTACAGCTTTTTACTGATACAATTGAAATATTTTCATTTGGTTTGCAGATGATATTGCGTGTGTACCTGACACCGTTGTATAACTACACATGCGGTTACATATTCTACAGGACTTTTGCAATGAATGCAAGCTTGCTGTTAATATAGATAAAACGAAAGTTATGGTATTTAAGGTGGACAATTATCAAGACATGAACACTGGTCTTATGCAAATAGTAAACTTGATGATGTAACGAGTTTTGATTATGTTGGTGTTCATTTCTCAAGTACAGTATCTCTGTATAAAATGGCTGAACATATGTCAATTAAGGCAAAATGAGTAATTTTGCATGTTTTAAGTTCGTTTCAAAACTATAATTATGTACTATATAAAACAATTTTGCACTGTAAAGTATTTTATGCAAATAATATGCCAATTATGTTATATGACACAGAGGTATGGGGACTTAAAATATGGTTTGCAATGATAATGTAGAAAATGCTTGTAATGATTGGTTCTATGTGACTTGGGACGTTTCGTGTGTGTGTATATTTATATATATATATATATATATATATATATATATATATATATATATATATATATATATATATATATTCATCGAAACGTTGTATCAAATACTCGTCTTCTCAGTATGCCCAAACTTAGATAGCCTAAATTATGTTATGCATGTGTAAAATGCTTTTATATTAAACTCAACTCAACTCAATATTATTTTATCATATCACAGTTTAATATATATATATATATATATATATATATATATATATATATATATATATATATATATATATATATATATACATATACATACCGTGATCTGCGGGGTGCCCGTCGTTTTCAGACCTTTCTTGTGGGGCCTATATTTAATATGGGATCTATATAAGAACCCGCAAAATATGTGCCCCTTAAATGTGTTAACTTTCATACTGGAAGCATCCTATAGCAATTACACGCAAGTCGGTCTTAAATTGAAATTAAAATTGAGTTGTCTCCCCTACTCTAGGTCAGCAAAGAACCCATCTCTACATCATCTAGACGCTTGCATAGAACCCACAATTTTATGTATGCCCCGCAGTTAAAGCGCGTGAAGTAATATAGAACACGAAGATCAGAAAATGGCGGCAGTTAACGGGTGTTACATGTGATATAGAAAATTAATAGATCTACAGTACTCAGTAATGATGTATTTCAAGGTAAGTTGAACATTTGTTTGTTTTATGAAACCTTGCGTAGCACAGTTAAAATATGGTGTAGTTCCAAATCACCAACGATTGTCTCACAATCACACATGAAGTCTTATTGATATTGCAAACGGTTTTTAAGTTGTTTTTAGCTATCTTACTTAGACTGTAAACTTGCTTTTAAACTAGTTTTCAAATAATTAATTGTTGTAAATAATACGTGTATTCAGCTGTTCAGTTATTATGCAGAGGGAAAATTAAATAATCTCTTTCGATTAGTGGCTATTATTTGCCAGAGTGGCAGAGAGGCAGGGTGATTAACATTTTACATTACATTTACATACAGTTTGAAGCATCATAGATCCAATAAAGGTATCCAGTGGGAATGTTGAACAATTATTATAAACTGTTTGAAACTTAGGGCTTTCAGAAGTAGCCGGCAGAAATCCGCCGTCTAAAACCTAATGAGGTGCCGCCTACTAGGAATTGTTTCCAAAAAAAATCACGGAAGCAATAAAAATGGTACCATAGACTAACAAAGATTCATTGATATTGTCGTAATATGACAATAGGTGCTACCTAAATCGGGGAAAGCCTCACCTACTTTACATTTAGTTTTAATTGTTGTTTAAACGACATGGTAAACCAACCTTACGACCCCGGGCCCCGGTTTCACGAACATTCTTAAGTCCATTATTGTTCTTAACTCCATAACAGTCTTACTTACAAGTTACAGGCTTAAATTAACTGCCTTTATTTGTGTTGCGTTTCACGAAAAATAACAGGCTTAATAACAGTCTTAGTAAAATTCTTAAATCTCTTTTTTTAAGACAGCTATACCCCTGTCTTAACTATGATTAGCAGTCTTAAATATGGCCGATTAAGATATAAGAATTTAGCGTCTGTGATATTTTGTGCCCGAAGTACGACAAATATATTTTAAACACTATTTTTGTGTATTCACGACAAAACAGAAATTTATAGGTTTAATGTCCAGTCAGAATAGAAAAATGCTAATAGATGTAGGTAAATATCTCTCAAAATCCGAAATTCAATTTAATTCTTCCAGGCAAATAACACTAATCATTGTATCTTAATGTATTGTTGTTTACATGTTGGCTTTACGTATTGTAAATGCATTATGCTAATAAAGAATATGTTATGTTAAGTTATGTATTGCAGTCAGTTGCAGACTCTCTAGAAACGAAGATGAATCGGCATATTCCCCTCCCACCTCTTCTGTCATCATGAGAGAGAGAGAGGGAGAGAGGGAGAGAGAGAGAGAGAGTTTGGTCATACTTGATTACCAGTTTTAAGTCAATGTGAAAATTATATTACTTACGAGAGAGAGCAAGAGAGAGAGAGAGACCCAGAGATAGAGAGACCCAGAGATAGAGAGACCCATAGATAGAGAAAGAGAGATACACAGAGAAGGTGAGAGAGAGAGAGAGAGAGAGAGAGAGAGAGAGAGAGAGAGAGAGAGAGAGAGAGAGAGACCCAATCATATATATCAGATTTCTGCCGACACAAGTTTACGTGTATTATCATTAAATCATTATATTTAATTGTATAAACAAACAATTAACAACCGCTTTCTTTTACAATCGACAATTGCGCAGGCCTATTTTTCACATAGAAAGATGATCCTGTTAAGCTCAGATATTTGGACTAATACTTTTGTTACTAGTTGAACATTTTCAAAAAAAAATCATTTTTTATCATATTTTATTTAAAAGTATGAGTTTTAAATAAAAATATGTAAAATAATGATACTCACAATTTTTCAAAAATCATTTTGTTTTTTACATATTTTTATTGCAATATATGAATTACATTCATATTTTAAAATAAAAATTTGTTAAAAAATGATTTTTGAAAATGTGTGAGTTACAATAGTATTGCACCGAACCCTCGATTGTTTATGATAGTGCTACGATAATATTTAAAGCATAGAAAAATAAAACGGACCATAAGTTGTTTCCTGAGCTGACGTATCGTGAAGCTATTTATAGGCACATGCTTGGGCTACACGTCATATATACGTCATTCATGTAAGCTGCTACTTCATGCTGATTTTTTGGTATTTATCGTTGAAGTCTGTCGTATACATGCGTCTTTGTATAGAAAATTGACGATTGTGTTTTAATACATGAGCAATAGGACTGTGATAGGGAATATGCTATTCAAGTTAGGATACGGATATGAAACACTGATGTTACATGCAGATTGCTCTATCAGTGAACAGGGTCTACAAACTAGTAAAGTAGATCTGTTACCGATCAGAAACCTGCAATGTTGACACTTCAGTCTTCAAAACGAATAATTTGACATGGAATGAAGCTGACTTGAAGTTGTGCACACTGTTTTGTAATTAATGGTATGATAACAGAATGGGAAGCATTGCTAAATGAAAATCAAGACTGAACAGTAAGTAACGTTATACAAGTATGTAACAACTCATTTTACATGTATTCGTTCACATAAATTGCATTTGTAAGGGCTGACGGGCTGTTCTTTGTGTGTGACAAATGCCCGCTAAACAACTTAAACTCGCTTTCAAATGAAGAGTAGCTTAGAAACTCTTAGATTAAGAACGCTATTCGTTCTTAGCTAAGCAAATACTTCAGAATGTAAGTGAAATGCAAAAATCTTTAAATTCTTAGTTAAGAATTTAAACAGTCTAGGACTACTGGTAATTCTTTGTTTAAGAACTTATTTAGGAATGTTCTTGAAACTGAGGCCGGATCCCGGGATTTTAACCCCGCCCTACAGCCGTGATATTGCATATTTGATCCGCACTTTACCCTTGTCCTGTTCTGCCCATGTTTCAAGATGGCGGCCTCCATGATTTGTCTGAAAAAGTTTCGGGTTCATCGGTATATGGAAACAATATTTTTTTTGTATTTTTTCTATTTTAGTTTCGTGTGTAACCTAAATGCGGTGAAAGCCCTACGGCTTTCCCCGTATCAATGTACAGTGAAGAGACTCAAATAAACAAACTCTTAACTCTACTGAATATTTGTCATAATTGCCTGAAATTTTCAATCCTATCAAGTGACATTCGACATGAAATCTGAGTTCTGACACTACTATGAAATGAAAAGTCACAAAATGGCCGAATTCAAGTCTTGAAAAGTAACAGAAATAAGCAATTAAGACAATTTAGTCTTATAAAATGCTATAAAACTTAAAGCAACTATCCCAGTCTTGGTTGAAATGAACATTTTAAAATAAGGTTTTATTGTGTTTGTTTAATTATTTTCATTACGCTTTAATAGAAATAACAGTGTTTTTTTTGGCGGTCAACTCATAAAAAGTTCGACTGCAGATCATCAGCTTTTCTAGATCCTCATATAAATAGCATAATGTTTTAATTTTTTTCCAAGAATGTTATTGTATAACATTTGCTTCGTAACAAGTCATATCACATCTATGACCTTCGCGGTCAATATGTTAGAGTTATTTAAGTCTTTTTGAAATCAACTAGATTTGTAATGATGTTGAATAACAACTTTCAAAATATTAATTCAATAATAATAAAAGTTCATATTTATTTATCAGTTATATAAACTGATATTAAATGTTATAATATGCAAATGCGGCATAAGATGCACCGATGAGAAAAAGTATTTGTTTATTGTTATGGATTAATCATGTGTAAATGGAAGTAAATAAAAAGAAGCAAAAATACACGGAAGTTAAGCACTTAGCACTTTCAATTTGAATTTGTTATCGACCGTCTAATCTAAAGAAAATTGTTTTCTGATAAAAAAAACATGCCGTGTGCCCGGAGGCCGTGAACAGCATAGTGTCGGTAGCGTTTTATTCTACGTGGTAAGACTATTGGGACCATTGTGTATTCAAGGATGATCATTCTAAAATATTCATTATTAAAATAAATATGGACATGTTTTACGCATGAAACAATAATAAGCAGAAATACATTTAAATGCATGGAAGTAAGATTTAGATCGTTTGAGAATATGTCTGGTTCTCCGAACCTAGCCTTTGGTGCGACAATATAATATTAAAAGCGCCCGCTTTATAAAACAATCAGCATTCCAAACTATCTTTAAATTAATTAACTTTCAAATTATAAAAATACGCGTTTGTTTATTAAGCGTGATCTCTTAAATCAACACACCACTAGTAAACCCATGTTGTGTACATTAAATAAAGGGATTTACATGGTGGCATTTAAGTGAATACGAAAAAAATGTCAAAAAATGACCATAAGGGCGACAATCGCACGACACGCCTCATATCTAGTATTTAATCATGCGGGTTTTTATTTTAATAAACAAAATTTAACAATTTTTAATTGCCAATAAATAAAGAAACCATAAGTCAAACAATTTAATAAATGATTAAAATACTTAATGTTATGTTTCATGTTATGTAACGTGCTCACGGTGAGCGTTTGTGATGGCCCATTGTCCGTCGTTCATCGTCCGTCCGTGGCCAAAGGACAGGGTACGGTTTGGGCCGCTTTTGGGCCCATCGTCTGTTTTTTTTTTGAGGTTTTTATATCAAAAGTGAGTCCATTAATGCCTTGTGACGAAAATAATAACATTCCCTTGTAAAATTAGCCGTTATTTTGTAAAACCGCATAAAAAAAGTCATGCGTAAAATTGCTACTGACGTTAGATTTAGGAGTGCGACGTTGCCGGCAAAAAACATATTTTAATGTTAAAAAAGCTGTTGCGATTAATATTAGAGATTCCGGCAAGTCACATCCGATCCCGGGTCCCGGGTTATAGAATCCCCTCTATTCTCTGTTCCCCAGACGCTTTAACAAAGTTAATGTACATACAAAATGATCCATTACATAATGTAACTTGAAACCTGGATCACTTAGTAAGCGCAAAATACATACAATCATTGCGAGCTGTACTGTATTTACATGCGTGCAAAAATCTCGGGCAATTTTAACAGTTGTAAACAGTCGTGGAAATGGTGCAATTTTAACGGTTAGTTCAGTTACTTAAGCCTTTTAACATGTACACAAATTTTCACTCCTGTGCCAAATTTATTGAGGTGTATATTTTTTATGACTTTCTATAATTTTCTACTTTAGGCAACTGGAGCTACTGTGTATTTTAACATGTTCAATTTATGATACAACTACATACCGTGATCTGCGGGGTGCCCGTCGTTTTCAGACCTTTCTTGTGAGGCCTATATTTAATATGGGGTCTATATAAGAACATAAAATTAAATATATATATAATGCTGCTTTGTTGGGTCTTTGTAATTATGGGGTCTTTGTAAGCAAACAGGAAGTGGTTTGACAGCCATTGTGAATTCAGCATGGATTCTGCAATATTTCAGAATGTGCATCTTATTATCTTAAGTGTTGTGTTGTTGACACTTATTGCTATTGGTTTATTAATATTATGTGTATACATGAGATGGAATGCTTTATTTTTGAGATGGAATAATGATATTCAGTAAAGTGCAGTTTCTTTAGTGTGTATGTGGTAAGGAGTATGTTTTCATTAGAGAGGTCCAGTTATTTGCTAGGTTAGATTAGGTGTGCACACAATTTTTATCCTTCATCTGTGGTCATCAAGTGATGCAAACATCTTCTTAACCTATATAAACCTCACAAGTTCAAACAGTTGTATATAAGTTTTATTGGGTATATAAAATACATTCTGTATTTTCATGTTTTATGGGGTATATATCATTACGTATTTCACAGAGTGATTGTTAAAAAGGATCATATTGGCAGTGTATATAAATGTACATTGCATATGTTACTAAATACGGCACACTGTAGCTGTTTATTAACCTCTAAATAATTACGGGTTTCAGGAAGTTCCACCATTTTGAAAATGGATGATTGCAATGTAGGCATGTGCTTAAGAAGAAGTTTTTGAAAGAAATAGTGAAATCACGAAATTGTGAAATCACGAAATCGTGAAGTTTTGGAGTGAAATCACGAAATCGTGAAATAGTGAAGTTTTGTAGAGAAAATTCTCTCCAAAACTTTACAACTTCATGATTCATGATTTCACAATTTCACTTCAAAATTTCGTAATTTCTCGATTTCATTCATTCGTGATTTAGCTATTTCTTTTCAGAATTTCATGATTTCACAATTTCACGATTCTTCCTCGTTTTGAAATCGTGAAATCATGAAGTTGAAATGTCACCATCGGTCTTTCATATGTTACCCCTGTCCATCCATAACACGGTTTATTAATGAAATTTATTTTCAGTCAATTAAAACAACTGCAAAATTTTTTGATTATAAACCGTCATACCATATTAAAGCTTGTAGTAGGTCCGATAGTGTATAGAAATAAGGTCCGATAGTGTATAGAAATGGCATTCATTTTAGCGGGGTACTCTATATATCCCGTACCTTTATAGAACCTCGCAGCAAGGGCTAATATTGAAATTGAGGACCCATAACTTACCACATATCTTAGTATACATAGACAACCCAGATTATGGTTTGATACAGATACCCCGTTTCTGACGATATTTCTGTTTATATATATTATATATGTATATAGTTGGTTAGTCAGAAGACTGCTTGTGGAAAAAACATTATTTAATATATTCAGGAAATGAGACCAAGGCCTAAAAAAAAATACATTTGGTTCGGGTTACCCGACCCTACCTACGGAATAGGCGCCGACCCTACCGTTTTTATAGTCAATTTGAAAAAAAAAATGAAAAATTAAAAAAAAAAAAAAAAAAAAAAAAAATCTCGTTTTTTTTTAAATTGCTTTTTAATATTAAGTTTAAACCTTAAATGCTTATATAGAAGATAGCTTTAACACCATTCTCCAATGATGAAAATTATTTTCTTATATAAAACCTAATAAAAAAAAAAAAAAATAAAAAAAAAAAGCCTACCTACCCTACCTATTTTTTTTAAGGATGTAACCCTAACCAAACAATTTTTTTTTTAGGCCTTAGGCAAACAGTGCAGACCCTGATCAGAGGGCTCCTATAGGAGCCCTCTGATCTGGGTCTACACTGTTTGCAAAAGACGAGTATACTCGGTTCCAGCATTGTAAGGGCTAAACAGTGAGCGATCTTTAAGGTAATTATGCAATCAGTATAAAACAGATTCTAGATTGGACATATTTACTTATATAATTATACAGTAGAATCACAATTGTGTGTGATGTAAACACATACATCTAACATAATTAATTTCTAAAGTAATATGAACTCAAGAACAAGTACCGGTAGAACTGTATTAACAAGCAACAAAACTTACAACAGATTTTAGGATATTACAACAATTATATTATGTCAAAGTAGCACTAAGTCACACTTTCACAATGTAGTTAAAAGAATTATGACTATAGCACAATACTAAGATTTACATGTAATTAAAAATCCATGACATGATTTATAATGAATAAAATTATTCATAACAATTTTACAAAATAATACTAACTTTAAAAAGTACAGATGTATATTACGTATTCATTAACTTTTCCATTTTATAAGAGGATGAATTCTAAAATATTTATAAATATTTTTTTACGTGTAGATTTAAAGTGACTGAAACAGTACTGAAACTCATCACCTAAACAACTTCACAAAGTACATATTCTTTGGTTACGTTCTATGCCAAAATGGCGTAATAGTTCAATAGGAAACCAACTATTCATTGTATGAAATTTACAAAGCCGTCTATACATAGAAACAGATAAAATATCAATATAGTTTTCAAAGCACCAATTTTTCTATCTGATAAGAGTTATATTGTTCTTATTTACAATAATCTGGCAGCCATTTTGATAGTTTACAATTACAGTGGGGGAAAATGTTAATAGCTTCTGTTATTTTTAACTTAATATAAAAAATATTGTTAACAGCTCTGAAAAGGTATATTAACAAGATGGCCCGAGGGCCCTTAGACACTCACCTGAACAATTAGTATACTAGTTCATGTCAAAATATCCAATAATGTTCTAGCGACAACTGCCATCTCTTGCATCATAAAGAAATGATTTAATCAATTTTGTCAAGAATAACCCAAGGATCACTTCTGTAAACTTATTTGGCAAATTTGGCGTAGTGGTTTAAAAGAATATGCCACTTAAAGATTTTTTTATTTTTAGTAATGATAGTCATCTTGTGCAACAAAAGCAGAACAAATAAAGCAATTTTAGTATAGGGTCACCCAATGATCATTCTTGTAAAGTTTTATCAAAATTGGCATAGTTTAGGAGATGTCATTTGAAGCAGGTTGACACACCACGGACAACGGACGTAAGGTGATCCTAAAAGCTTCGTGCTCAGGTGAGCTCAAAATGGTATCATTTTAACGGTTATTCATTTTGCATTTTAGATATAAATATATTTTACAATATAATATTGTCTACAGAAAATTATAAGCATAAAAGTTACACTATATGATTTTTTTTCCACAATTTGACTGAAAAGAACATTGAACAATAAATGGTCTGTTTGTTTAACCTCATTTTTAGTTTTTAATTATGACATCTTCAAATTAAGAATTTCAAGAGCTTTCCAATGAAATATGAACGATAGGTATATGACCAGAAATGATGAAATTAAAAGAAAATGAAATTTCTGTTTATATACATTTCATATAGAAATCTACTGATATTGCTGGACTATCAATATTGCCAACTCTGTGCATCTTGCATGTGCCCATGACATAAAATGGGAACTTTGTATACAGTAATACACGATTTGAAACTATGTAAGAACCAGAACAATGTATTATTGTTACATTACGGTAAAAATTCAATGTGCCTGATGATGTGCTGGGCACAAACCTTACAATTCTAAGAATCAATGGCAGATAAAATTCTTTGGGCATGACCAGCATTTGCCTGGATCAGCTTGGGTGCAAGATGTCTCATGGATTATGCTATTCAATGACACACAACACATCAGATAGTAATACATTGTAACACAATTTGGCTGCAATAGTATCTGCATTTTTATCTTGTAATTGCAAACATATATATATATGAACCTTCTAACATTCATATGTATAATACTAATACTGACCAGACCATGTCCAAAATGGAATGAAGATACCAATCTTAAAGATTATTAATTAATAATAAAAAAGAGTAAAACAATAAATGTCCACAGTAGCACAATTTTACTTTTTTTCTCAAAAATATGTAAAACTTGTAAAATGTGATAGAACTGTTGAACTAAATGAAATGTGAAAGTTGTAGAGGACTAATTGTAGTTACCTTGAACAAATATTTTTTTTGATGAAACAAGAGCCGTAATGCCCCAATGCTTGTCTTTTTTTTGAAGGTCACCAAGAAGGTCACACTCAATGAAATATTAGCCATTTGAAAGCTCTTGCCATTTGCGATAATAAATGGCAATGTTATGGCTTACATAAAAGTTTTTGCACGCCGTGGCTGACGATGGCGCAGACAATATCGACAACCTAGTGATCACAATAGCTAAAAAAGATCAGTATGTTTAAGTAATGTAGTGACTCTAATACTGCTCCAACGTAATTGACAACTGTGCTTCTGGACCTTAAATATAATGACACAACAAATGAAAAAAAAAAACTGACAAAAGTAAGAAAATAATGTTTAAACAGGTACAAATAAGGTCTGATGTACAACAAGCAACCATCATGCATCAGCAACCAGCATTGACTTAGACCAAACTGCTCTTGAGATCGAAGTCTAAACTGGGCCATGCTGTTCATAAGAGATCTACAATAATTACTGGTGATTAGCAAACAGTGTGACCCAGATCAGACTGCACACCTTGCACCCAGACTGATCCATTAGTCAATGCCGGTGCATGGCAGGTACAAATACAAACTCGCTTGATGAACTAGAAATATGTCCATACAACACAGATGCCCCATGCCAATATTTGTCGCAAAATGAGAGTATACAATATCTCTATATGCAACATTGCACTTACGACCTTGAACTTATTCTGTGACCTGAAAATTCATAGGTGCCATCTACTGGTCACAGCCAACTACACTATGTTTCTTTAACTTAGGCCCAACTCTTTCACAGTGTTTGAACATACAAGGTCACTTTGACCTTTGACCTAAAAACAATAGAGGTCAACTAAAAAACAAACCTCCCTATTAAGTTTCACAAAGCTTGGCCCAACGGTTCTCCAGTTATTGATTGGAAAAGCAATTTCCTCCAAAGGTCACTGCGAAAACTAAACAGTGAAAGTCATTTATAATTTCAAAAACACATGTCTTTGCAAAGTCCAATTCACTCATCAATTTCTGCATTCTGACACAAAAAATGTTCATGATCATACAACTGTAAACCAATGGCTTTATTTTTTTTAAATTACCCTTATCTACCAGTGGTTGAATTCAGTTCATAATTTTTTTGTATTTTCCTAATTTGATGTTGTTTATTTTTGTCCGAATAACAGCTTCTGATCTGCCTTGCAACACAGGATAACACTTCTGTGCTTTCCTGATCTCCATTGTTGAAACGTTTTTCTGCATTTTTATCTGAATGTCAAAGGCTTCCCGTAGAGCACTCTCCTCCTCTTTCGACCATCGTTTTTTTGATCCTGAAATATTAAAAGAAAATGCAAATTCTTATATCTACTTAAGGCGTCTAACTATATTTGAAGGCTATAAAATGCATTTTTTTGTTTTTAACTTATATTAAAAGACAACTTTGTTATCTGCGTATTGATACCATTTTTATGCAGATATGATAAGTAGATATTGCATAAAGCGCCGTTTGTTTCAACGCATCGCATTGTGACACGGTTCCCTCCATATTGATATTATTTACAATACAAAGTTTGTTTGAATGAAATTGAAACACAATTGTAAATTTTATCGCAAATCAAAAACTTTGGAATGTGAACAGTTTTCTTTTCATAATTATGACACGCAAATGCAAATATTAAAAATATAAACCTTAATGACATTTTAAAACAGTACTTTATCGAAGTATATGCTTTAAACATCATTAAAATATTCAGAAGTGTGAAAAATCTATAATAGGCTTCAAATATAGTTAGACTCCTTAAGTTTAACACTGCAAAATAGAGGGCCCAGATGGAATATTTCCTTCTATACATATAAAGGTGGACCACATAAATATATACATATAAAGGGTGTGGCCAATATGACCCCAGTGGCATAATATGAGCAGACTTCAAACCTCTAGTTAAAATAGAGGCCAAACTCTGTACAGGTTACTTCATATTACACCGTTATGAACTTTTCAGCTCTAATACATGATGTGATATGCATCAAAAAGTCATTATTGACCAAGGCGATAGCCGAGAAGTTTTTAAACTAATATTAATAATAAACTAAGTGAATCCTAGTGTTTCCCAATACAACCCTATGAAAACTTAGCAACACTGGGGTAGTGCCAATTATGACCCCAGGCCATAATTTGAACAATATTGGTAGAGGACCATAATACCATGCTACATACATAATATCAATGCTCTAACTCTTGTGATTTCTGACAGGATTTTTAATTTTTTTTACATGATGTCACAATTCAACAGCCACCTGTTCAAGTAAACTGGTATCAGGATTGTGTCAAACCATCTCTCCAGTTCACTGACATAAGGATGTTGTAGAAAGTGGTAAATGCCATCACAATTCCACAGCAACCTCTTCAAGTACACTGATATGAGAGTGCTATTTACTATCACAACTGTCAAACAAAGGCCATAGTTCAATAACTATTCCAACTAGAGTAATCAAACTTGATTATGGCAGTAGATGTGATAGTGGAGCAGACACATGTGAAGTTTCAAGCTAATACATTTGACGTTTTTGTGATATTCATGATAAAGTGTTTGCATGCTAAACATTAACCAAGGTGTCACGCCTGGGTGAGTACGATAGCTCAGACTATTCTTCTGATAATCAGGTTTATTAAAATGACCTAGCTGAGGCTAATACCCACAGCCTTCACATCTGAGGAAACTGTATTATAACTCAACTAACCTGGGCTGATTTTAGTTTCATTAAAGAGAAACTTCAGTTTTTAGTCAGTCAGGACACAACACTTTTTACAGCTACAAAAGTATTCATATGAAATAAATACCTGTACATGCATGAGGCTTCTGTACAGCTTCTGTTTCAACTTCAGGAACATCCTCATAGCTGTTGTCTGGTTCAGACAATTCTTCAAATGACCCTGCTTCGTAAGGTTCAGGTTCAGGTTCAGGTTCAGGTTCAGGCAATTCTGCAAGAAAGGATGTGTTGCTCTGCTGAGAGTGTGTGTGGCAACTTTTAGCATTATTTCCGTCATATCATGGCGGTCAGTTAACCTACTCACCATTCCTGGGCATACTTAGGGCTCTGGCCTAAGCTGGTAACTAAGCACAAACCTACACCAGACTGACCACTACCCTACATAAATCAGAAGTAGTGGAAGAATAACAAGAGCCAGACGGAAACAACTGCACTCTTGACTATTCGAAAAGTCAGAAATGAAGCAAAGTAAACATATTATGCTCATTTTAAATGCGACATTATTTCAACTGGGGAGTGAGTCAGGAATTCGATCTAATCCTTCCCCACCAACAAGAGGGCCATGATGGCCCTGAATCGCTCACCTGCGTATCAGTTGCCTCTGTAGAGGGTCCATAAATTTTGCACCACCATATCAGAAATAAATGCAAACAGAACCCAGCGCAACTGTTTAATAAGTGTAGTGTAGTCTATTTTAGCAACAGAGAACTTGACCTTAACACAGACAACAAGGTAGCAATCCAAAGTTGTGTCTTAATATTAGCTACCCACACACCAAGTTTGGTGTCAATGGTCACAGCTTACTCAAGTTATTAAGTGGGAACTGAATTTCATTTTTAGCAACCTGAGTGACCTTGACCTTGATCACAGACACCTAGGTAGGAATCCCAAACTGCCTCTTGATATAAGCTACCTATATACGAAGTTTGGCGTCAATAGGCCAAAGCAAACTCAAGTTATTAGGTGGAAATTGAATTTCATTTTTAGCAACAGTGACCTTGATCACAGACATCTGGGTAACAATCCCAAGCTGCCTCTTGATATAAGTTACCCATACTTTAAGTTTGGAGTCAAAAGGCCAAAGCAAACTCAAGTTATTGAGCTGCAACTGAATTTCTGTTTTTAGCAACAGTGACCTTGACCTTGATACTATGGTCATGATTTGAACAATTACTGTAGACATCAGTGCCAGGATGCTTCAGGACAAATTTGGTTAAAATCCATCTAGTGTTTTAAGAGGAAATGTTGTTTAAAGCAAATTGTTGATGGACGATGGATGCCGGACGAAGAGCGGTCACAATAGCTCACCATCAGCCTAAGGCTCAGGTGAGCTAAAAAAATTGACTGCATGTATAGAGTAAGGGGTAAAGTAACTGACAGTTTAAGGTTTAAAAAATACTTGTTGTTTAACAAAATCTTAAAACTTTTGCACAGTTGAGCTTAAGTTTTAACCAGCACAGATACTGTGAATATCCTTATTCCTATATTAGCTAACAACTTACCATCAAGGCTGACCGACGAAAGGTTGCGACCATTAAACCCCTGTAGTTTACCATCTTCTAAAGCTAGAAGAGCCCTTGCAACTTTTGTTCGTTCAAGCACTGACGTCTGCATTCTGTACACTTCAGTATGTATGGCAACAGAGTGTCCCATGTGATCAGCAATTAACTTCAGCTCATCATCTCTCATATCCATTATCTGTAAAATATGATAACCTATCAATTAAGAGTGCCATGGCCATGCCATAATCTATGGCATGTGATCTTAGACTGGTCAGACATCAGATAGTTACAGAGTTTGTTCCCGACCCAATATGGGATATATGGTTAAACTGTTCTGTGGAATAATTCCTATGGAGCTTGCTGGCTTTATCAAGTCTTTTAGGCTTGGTCATGCTGATCATCAAATATTAACATGTAATACTTAAAAACAGGAATTATGCTGTAGAAAAAATAGGGTTGGTATTTCAGCAATTTATTTAAGATGGCCCCTTGTTCACAAAGAAATTGCAAATCTGGATCAGGATAAAGATTTTTTTACTGTGAATTTCTTCCAAACCAATGTTTTAAAACAGGAATGACTCCAAATGAGTGAAAGAATTATAAAGAGAAATGCAATGATGCAAAGTGGTTTTATTTTATTGATGTCTTGAGACAGAAAATGTTGATTATTGATTTGAACTGAATTTAATAAATTTGGATCAGGTAAAATTTCAGGATCATTGAAAAATTGGATAATGCAAGACAGTGAACAATTGGACATTCGCTTCCCCTTGCAGCAAAAATTTTAAGAGACCTATTTACCTGAGTAGTAGTTGCCAAATACTTTCTCAGTTTTGTTGTCCTGACCCGTTCTGGAAAGGCAAGATTGTGACACTTAGATGTGACCACTCTCAGTGCTTCACAGCCATCCTGTGGTGAATCTGTACATCTGGAGAATAGGAACGTGTTTGTTGATGGTACACCAGCCTGTGCACGAACCATCAAGAGGTGCGACAAACCTTCCACCATGTCGGTGCTTAGAATTACAAACACCTTCCTCAGTCCCCGAGTGCTCTTCCCTCTTACCTCAAGAAGTTCCATTCTGAAATGATAAAAGTAACTACTACCTACAATAGCAGAAAGAATGCTGACACTTATATGTTTGTCAATAAATTACTGTTTTTCCAAATGTAACGTTTAATTCTCCAGCATGTGTTTGATGACATCAGTACTTTTGAGACCTCAAAAGCTGTAATATTATCCAGCATGTTCTCCAGATTGTCTGTAGTCTGGGCCTCCTGCATGTTCTCCAGATTATCTGTAGTCTGGGCCTCCAGCATTTCGTCCAGATTATCTGTAGTCTGGGCCTCCTGCATGTTCTCCAGATTGTCTGTAGTCTCTGCCTCCAGCATGTTCTCCAGATTGTCTGTAGTCTGGGCCTCCAGTGTGTTGTCCAGATTGTCTGTAGTCTGGGCCTCCTGCATGTTCTCCAGATTATCTGTAGTCTGGGCCTCCAGCATTTCGTCCAGATTATCTGTAGTCTGGGCCTCCAGCATGTTCTCCAGATTGTCTGTAGTCTGGGCCTCCAGCGTGTTGTCCAGTTTGTCTGTAGTCTGGGCCTCCAGCATGTTCTCCAGATTGTCTGTAGTCTGGGCCTCCAGCGTGTTGTCCAGTTTGTCTGTAGTCTGGGCCTCCTGCATGTTCTCCAGATTGTCTGTAGTCTGGGCCTCCAGCATGTTCTCCAGATTATCTGTAGTCTGGGCCTCCAGCGTGTTGTCCAGATTGTCTGTAGTCTGGGCCTCCAGCATGTTCTTCAGATTGTCTGTAGTCTGGGCCTCCAGCATGTTCTCCAGATTGTCAGTAGCGGCCACCAATTCTTAAATATTTTTTTTATAAAATTATCGCAAATGGTGACAATGTCAACAGACAGCATGAGCACTGCAATGTATCCACATAAATATTAACAATAGGGCCCAAAGGGCCCTGGGTCGCTCACCTTAGGAAAAGGTCAAAGGTCACAGTGGAGCCATTTACAGAGGACCACTAATGTTGTCCACCAAATATTGGTAGAGGACCTCTAGATGATGTTATACATCAAATTAATATGAAAGCTCTGGGACTTGTAGTTTCAGACAAGAAGATTTTTGAAAATTGCATTTTGAAAACCTAATCTTTGACCCCGTGACCTACTTATGCAACCAGTCAGAACCATTTGAACAATTCTGCTAGGGGACCACCCAGGGATCATTCTTTTTGAGTTTGGACAAATTCCTATTAGCGGTCAAGAGAAGAAGACTTTCGTTTGAAGTTTTCCTTATATAATTCAATGTAAAATTGTGACCCCCAGGGCGGGGTCAATTTTATCCCCAGGGGCATAATTTGAACAATCTTGGTAGAGGACCTCTAGATGATGCTATAAACCAAATATCAAAGCTCTGGGCCTTGTAGTTTTAGACAAGCAGATTTTTGAAAATTGCATTTTGAAAACCTATTTTTTGACCCTGTGACCTATTTATGCAACCAATCAGAACTATCTGAACAACTTTGGTAGGGTACCACCTAGGGACCATTCCTGTGAAGTTTGGTCAAAATCCAATGAGCAGTTTCAGAGGAGATGTTTAAGTAAAAAATTTGATGCACAACGGACGACGGACAAAGGCCGGTCACAATAGCTCACCCTGAGCACTTTGTTGGAGTTATGCTCCGGATAAAATTGTTTTGGACGGGCGGACGAAGGGCATTTCTAATATACCCCTTGCCTTTGGCGGGGGGATAAATAAATTTTTTCAACATGAACTGAAAATAAACTCACAGACATAATTGCATGGTTTCATCTCATCTCGTTTTTGAAACATAACAAAATTCAATGATTTTTTTTTTCAATAAAACCGAACAGGATAATTAGAATATAGAACAATGATGTAGCTATAATTGAAAATATGCAAAATATCACCTTTAACTTAATCTTGAGATTTTATTTAATGGTATATTGATTTTGTGCCTACTTTAAGCAGCGTAAATATACAGCAGGAAATTATCATACCTCAATACCTACAACATTATGGGATATTTCATTTTTTGTCTAGAAGATTTAAACCATGCAACAATGCATTCAACAGCATGAACTGTGTTTACCTGTGTCAGCTTTTCTCTGTAAATTTATAAAAAAAATATTAGCCAGTTCTAAAGGCGGATGCTAGGTAGTTTCCAACAATCATATTTCATGTAGTTGTGCTTAAAGGGAGATGTGCCGGGTCAAGCAGGTTTTCTCTGTAAAATCATGAACAGATCGATTTTTGTAACACTTATGTGTACTTTTCACTAAACTCTACACTTCAAACCCTCCAGGAGGAAGTTTTCGATTAATTTTACCGGACCTGAAAACAATCCGCTGAAGAAATCCCTATACAAAAATACATTCTACATTTAGCGATCATTCTATATTTAGCTCATCGCTGAGCTTACTATTCATGGTGGCCCAGGCATTTTGAAACAAATGGCGACGTCGATAGTCAGCAAGGTACACCGAATGCATATTTTGGGTGAAGTGATCACATGACAATCCAAAAACCACCACGGCTTTACGTGGGAAATACAAAAATAGCTAACCTATGCGCGTCGCATAGGATAGAAAACACCATTTATATATCTTTTTTGGATAAAATATTGGTTTGAAATATTTCGGGTGTAAATCAATATTTGAGCTTCAAATAATGATATTCAACTGACCCTTTTCACAAATCTGTTCCATTTATCAATCCTGCACATCTCCCTTTAAAGCCATATGTCAATGGACTTTGAAAACATCTGAGGTGGTACTTGGTATGCAAACTTTAACATAAGTGGTTACGCCGACGTGGACGCCGACGCTCGGGTGACTAGTATAGCTCTCCTTATTCTTCGAATAATTGAGCTAAAAAAATGACATTTTGTGTTCTATTGTGTAATAGAACAATGTGGGGCACAATGATATGTTTACTTTGTAAATAAATAGTAATTTCTGTCCAGTAAATAGATTTCAAATCATAAATGTTTATGAAAACAAATGGCATAAAACAAAAAGAAGTGTTCAATTTGCTTCTTAGAAACGACAGAAATGAAACAATGAAACAAACTGAGCCTACTTTCTCAATGTGAGTCTGTTGTATGAGCCTGAATCTCAGATCGTGGGTCATTTCTATATATCCTTCCATCTTCAGAAGAGAAAAAAAGAGTAACAAGCTCTGAGTATACATACCTCCCAAGGCAAATCCTCAATGCCGTAATCATACAGTAACTCTTCACCTTGTGGAATATCTTTAGCAGCAAACAAGCAAAGATATGGCCTTTTGTTGAACTCCAGGGTTTTCATAACACAATTTTTACCTTTACCACCGTGGTTCACCAGACGACCTAGCCGAGGCCCAACATCTAATTCACTAGTAGCATCCATACTATATAAATGAAAAATGTTTTAAATATAAGAATTCTTCCAATCACCTGTGCTCAAATTGGCACCTTTGGGAGATTATTATCCTAGTGGTCAAAATGTTGTGGAAAAAATAGACTTCAATCATAAGCTCAATCACTTTCTAGCAGATATTAACTGGTAGAATATTTTTTTAAAATTTCTTTTTTTGTTCAGAATATTGCGCTATTCAACTTTAAAAGTTATTTTTATTACAACTTCTAACATACTTACCACCACCCTTTCCTTTTATATTGGAAGAAGTATCTAAACACGGATGGTTCACGTTCTTCACGTTCTTCCCCTTCTCTTTCTGTTATCAGTTCGCCGGGACAAATCATTAAGAAATCTCCTTTTGTTCTATTTATTGTTGTTCTAACACCAAGACCTATCAAGCAAAACAAAAACAAAAACAATTATATAAACAAGAGGGCCATGAAAGCCCTACATCACTTACCCAAGAACACTGCTCTAGTTTAATCAAATTCAAAGGCAAATATTACACATGGTTTTACTACAACTTGACTTACTTTTTGACACTCAGTTTGGTACTTACTTTGACCAAAGACCTATAAACTATAAGGATACGCAACTTCTATATAGAAATAGAACAAATATCGTAAAACTTCACAAGGCAGAACGAGACTTTGCGAGAACGGAAATACTCGGATGTTTACACTGGCCGCCATTTTGTATTAACACACGATTGGTCGCTAAAATATTTTACAATTTTGTTTCAACATTGCTTATATGATCTGACAAAACTTCTCCCTGATTTGCAAGTGTAGTGAGAGCCCTTTAGTTTAATTTACTTTAATTTCTCTGTCTACACTCTCTGGATAAAATTTTTCAAGTGTCTGAACAGCCAAAATAGAAAATGTATGAGTTTGAAGAGGACATGTCTTCTATGTATTATAGTTAAGATTTTTGGCCTGTCTAGAGATGTATGGTGGCCAATGTATATACATGTACACAGTTTGTTTTGTCTAAAATATGTTCCAGTTTATTGATAACATAAATCAAAATTTAATACCTTTTGGTGGTATATGTTCAATAACAAAATCTTTGAGGTCCTCCCCTGAATCAATGCAGTCTGCTGCCACATTCTCCTGTTTCTTTCTTCTTGGGCCTAAAAAAAAAATTTGTTTGGTTAGGGTTACATCCTTAAAAAAAATAGGTAGGGTAGGTAGGCTTTTTATTTTTTTTTATTTATTTTTTTTTATCAGGTTTTATATAAGAAAATAATTTTCATCATTGGAGAATGGTGTTAAAGCTATCTTCTGTATAAGCATTTAAGGTTTAAACTTAATATTAAAAAGCAATTAAAAAAAAAACGAGATTTTTTTTTTTTTTTTTTTTTTTTTTTAGTTTTTCATTTTTTTTTCAAACTGACTATAAAAACGGTAGGGTCGGCGCCTATTCCGTAGGCAGGGTCGGGTAACCCGAACCAAATGTATTTTTTTTTTAGGCCTAAGGATATGGTTTAACACAAGTCCAACTTACACTGGGAGAATCATTTCCACTATGTGAATATCCCAATATAAAATGTCAGATAATTAATATTCAAAAAGGGGAGGAGCAAACTTTAAATATTCAGCACTGTAAGGGTTAGGTAGGATGTATAAAATACATGATATCACTAGGATTTGTTATCTTGTAAATGCAAGTAGTCACCAGCTTTTATTTTTGGCCTGGCCTCCACTTTAACTTTTTAACTTAAAATACTAACATTTTGCCTTACTAGATAACTCATTTTGCCTAAAGCATTATAATGTTATTGTAATACAGATTTAATGTTACATAGCTTTTCTGTTTAATGATTGACAAATTTAAGAACATACTTTTGATATTGACTCATTTATGATGCAATCTAAATTTTGCTACATATATCATTAATCATATACTGTCCAAGCGCTGGGAATTTTATATTCTCTTTTTAAATAATCACGTTTGTAATAGAAAAGTAATTTTATGTCTGTTAAGATTTTTTTATAGCTAGAAAAGCTATGTTAGTCTATTTGTTCGTATTGTAAACTATATTGTTAAAATCCAGTGACTTATTATAAGGCCAGAGAAAAAAATATAAGATTCTCATCCGGATTTTTGTGACAAAAAGGGGCGGTGGACACTTTTTAAATTTTAGCTCACCAGAGCACAAAGTGCTCAGGGGGAGCTATTGTGACCGGCCTTAGTCCGTCGTCGTGCGGTGTGCGCCGTGTGTCAACTTTTTTACTTAAACATCTTCTCCTCTGAAACTGCTCAATGGATTTTGACCAAATTTCACAGGAATGATTCTTAGGTTTTCCTCTACCAAAGTTGTTTAAACCGTTCCAGTTGGTTGCATAAGGTCACTGGGTCAAAAATAGGTTTTCAAAATGCAACTTTCAAACATCTTCTTGTCTTAAACTACAAGGCCCAGAGCTTTCATATTTGGTATATAGCATCATCCAGAGATCCTCTACCAAAGTTGTTCAAATTATGCCCCTGGGGTCAAAATTGACCCTGCCCCGGGGGTCACAATTTTACATTGAATTATATTATATAAGGAAAAGTTCAAGCAACATCCTCTTTTGAACCGCTAATGGGAATTTAACCAAACTCAACAGGAATGGTCCCTGGGTGGTCCTCTACCAAAATTGTTCAAATGGTTCTGATTGGTTGTATAAGTAGGTCATGGGGTCAATGGGGTTTTTAAAATGCAACTTTCAAAAATCTTCTTGTCTGAAACTACAATGCCCAGAGCTTTCATATTTGGTATGTAGCATTATCTAGAGGTCCGCTACCAAAGTTGTTCAAATTGTTCCTCTGGGGTCAAAATTGACTCCGCCCTGGGGGTCACAATTTTACATTGAATTATATAAGGAAAACTTCAAATGACTTGAACCGCTAATGGGATTTTGACCAAACTCAACAGAAATGGTCCCTGGGTAGTCCTCTACCAAAATTGTTCAAATGGTTCTGATTGGTTGCATAAGTACACATTGTCAAAAAAAAGGTTTTTAAAATGCAACTTTCAAAAATCTTCTTGTCTGAAACTACAAGACCCAGAGCTTTCATATTTGGTATATAGCATCCTCTAGAAGTCCTCTTCCAAAGTTGGTTTAAATTATGCCCCTAGGGTTAAAATTGACCCCGCACCGGGGGTCACAATTTTACATTGAATTATATAAGGAAAACTTTAAATGACTTCTTATCTTGAACCGTTAATGGGAATTTGAACAAACTCAACATTAACGGTCCCCTTACCACAATTGTTCAAATGGTTCTGATTGGTTGCATAAGTAGGTCAAGGGGTCAAAAAATAGGTTTTCTAAATGCAATTTTCAAAAATCTTCTTGTCTGAAACTACAAGTCCCAGAGCTTTCATATTAATTTGATGTATAACATCATCTAGAGGTCCTCTACCAATATTTGGTGGACAACATTAGTGGTCCTCTGTAAATGGCTCCATTGTGACCTTTGACCTTTTCCTAAGGTGAGCGACCCAGGGCCCTTTGGGCCCTCTTGTTATTTTTCATTAACGAAAAACCGGAGAACAGTAGTAAAAATTATTTAAAATTTTGAGAAAAAGGCATTCATCGTTACCCCGAACCTTTATTATTATCAGCCATGTTTTTTTCATATCAGGGATGGTCTAAAACCCGTGGTGTCTGGAACAGTGTATGTTCTGATTTTTTTACAAATAATGTTTTGTTTTTTTTTTTGGGGGGGGGGGGCAGGTGGTTTTGGACAGGGGCGGGCGTGGATGAGAATCTAAAATATTTTTTTCTATTGCCTAACTGTAAAATAACTTATATCTTGAAAAATAAAATCCTGCAAATACTTTCTACCTGTTGTTCTGTTACATGTGTGATGAACATTTCTGTGACTTGTTAAAATCCTATGGACAAATTTCTAGTCTAAATTAGCTTCTCAATTTAAATAACTTGTTCCTTCAAAATAGTGCATGGTTTGATATTGTACTATTTAAAATTTTAATTAATATAATCTCTAGTCCTGGCAAGTCTATGTTCTTTAAGTAAATTGAAATTAAAAGGTTTATTCATTTAAACATTTTGCAATGATTTCTGTTAGTTCACATCTTGTTAGAATGTTAAAATGTTTTATACATGCATAGTTTATGCCTTGGTTAAATAAAATCTGAAATCTGTTATTGTGGGAAGTATCATACTATGTATTCGTGTTTCTGTTTGTAAAACGTTTAATAAAAACTATTTAACATATACTGAAGTGTTTTATTTCTTTTTGTCGAAAACCAGGTCAAATCCTAGAAAAATCTTGTTAACACTCCGGAAGCCACCTTTTTGAATCAATCTTGATGAAACTTGGTATAAATGTATTTACAGAGACATGGATATTTATGTTTCTGGTATTTAAAATTAAATATGTGTCCGGTTTTAATTTGGGACATGCTTGGTTGGGGAAAAAGTAGATCACTAGGTTTAATATTATATTAAAAAAAACTTGTTAACACTTTAGTGGTCACATTCTTGCATCAATTGTCATGAAACTTGGTCAGAATGTTTGTCTGGACAATATGTAAGCCAAGTTCGATTTTGTGTCATGTGGGGTCAATGATTAGGTTGGCAAGTCAAGTGAAAGAGTAGATGTTGTTTTAGCCACCGCCAGACCCTGTTGTCTGGGTCAATGTAGGTCGCAGTGTCCGAAGGTATCTTATCATGTGATGCGGCTCGTATTTCTTGTGTTTCAATAACATTTCCGATACAGAGTTTTAGTTAACTCGTGATGGGAGACAAGTGGACTATAGGATTGCTTGAACCCGGCCTTCAATCGTCCGTCATGCCGTCCTAGTACACCGTATTAAGAGATTTTATAGATACTGTTAACATATGTATATATATCTAGATCTATATATTTGTTGGCTTCTGAAAGACCCCCATTACAATTTATACATATATACTAAGTAAAGGGGCATTATATATTATTGTAAAGGGGCATTTTTATAGACTTGATATACACATTTGTGGGTTTCGATATACACATTTGCGGGTTTCCGACTCTGCCCCTCACCATGGTCTCATTCAGTGACCCCGTAAGTGAAGGTATGTGTGAATATATATATATATATATATATATATATATATATATATATATATTAAACTGTGATATGATAAAATAATATTGAGTTGAGTTGAGTATATATATATATATATATATATATGTTTACACAGATATAAAGAGGTGAGTTAATGGCGGCTTCAAAACGGGTTTGGAGTTTATCATTATACAAAACAAATATAAATAGTAAGGGGAATATGGTTAGTTCAAATATACTTATTTCTATAACAAAACAAATTCACTTATTTGAATTAGGATACAATATAATCGATACAGTAATGAGATAACAAATGAAAAACTGTTATCACATGATCAGATTCGTTTAAATTGATTAACTAAGATTTTAACAAAAAATGCTGTTTTCCTTAAGGTATCCGGGTTCTTATAATTTAACAATTTACTTAAATTCAAGACATTAGGTCTTGAGTAAAAACGACAATGTATGTATTTTTTCTGGTAGGATTAAAAAATGAACATTTTAGTATAGTGCAGTTCGTCACCGATATCGTTTAGATTACAAAACGTACACTCAATTGACATGCGGTACATTCTTTCTCCATCTTCCGACTTCGATAGGAAATTTGTGGTTGCTAGTGCGGAAATGCAAGAATGTAACGTAGAGATTTGGGTAAGATATTAAGGTACTCCTCAAATCTAATATTGGACTTAAACCGAGAATACATTTTACCCTTAGACGAACAATTAAATTGTTCAAAACTTTGCTGAAATTGGTCTTCAAGGTTAGATTTCACAAGTTTACTGACATACTTTGCAGGTACTCTTGTTTGATTAAGCCAAACATATGAATAAACCGTTGAATAAAGTATCGACTTGATTTAACTGGCCCAGACTGAATTGTTACTATGTAAAATGTCTTTATATATTAAGAAACTTATTTTCGATAGTATCGGCTTTTGTAATTGGGTGACTACTGAAAGAGCAAATTTATATAGTAACGGCTTTGGCTACATTTGGGAAAGCAAATATGTCGATAAAGTTACGTCGTTGATATGTCATAATAGAATGTTTGAATGAATGTTTATATTGCAAATAACTATCGAGGAGACCCCTACTATTGATAAATTGCATGCTTTAATATCTAGTACAAATGCTTTTATCATACGTAATGAAGCAATATTTATATAGTATGCATTAAAACTCTATGATCACTCTTTGATTACACAGTTTTAAACATTTTATTTTCTAAGGCAGACTGTGTGTGATGCTTATTATTTCAAACAATGACTGCATCGTATATTTTGCATTAGGTACTCTGAGCTGTATTCCTCCGTCTGCAAAAAGGGTTGGGATCTCTTATCATTTAATTACTTGGGGTTTACCTATTAGTTTAGTATTATTTGTTTTATTATAAAGTTTCCTCAAGTTAATACATACTTTGATTAGATTTACCGTTTATGTTTTTTTCTTTATTCAGGATTGTTGGGATAAGAGTGAGGTTTGTGCACGTAAACAGGTGTTAAACCCCCAGTAAATTTACGTTTTACTGACCGTTCCAAGGCGGTACCTAACAACCTTTGATAAACATACCTAGTTTTTTTTATAAAGTATATAATATGCACTGTGCAGTTTGTGGAGTTCTGATGTTGTTCCATGATTCTTGTTTGTGATTTTTTGTTATTGTGTTCTATGTCTTTGGCGTTTACCCAGTGCAATTAAACCAGGCTTATGTTTTAACTTTTTGCCACTGAGCTTGTTTCTGTAGTTTTTCACATAAGTATATATCATGATTGTTTGATATATGTATGCTATTGTGTTGTGTTTGTGTATGGGCCGGAGACCCTTTGTACAATAAAATTTTAACTTCTGGAACTTGTTAAAACACCAGATGATACAATTGACATCGCTATGTACGGCGCATTGAATTTTATAACACACGACTTACGACAAATGTATCTTTCGCAGTTTTTGATTTTTTTTAATTGTCTAAGACGTAAATACTAGTAAATTTAAATATAGCGTCAGTGTATGTAACTGTACTTATCATGTGACTTTCACATGCTCACGTTAAACTGGGAAACCGTTATGTGTTATTTTTTAACGGGTAAACTCATCTGAGACAAAATTTGCATTTGCATGTAAATTGATGTACTTTGGTATTATAATATAGGTCTCATAAAAGCTCGTATTAACAATTTTTGGCTTGATTTGAGGAAATACTGTATTTATATGACCTGGGAAAACGATTTCGGTAAAACATTTAGTTCGTAATAGCGTGCACAAAGAGCAATGTTTACTTTTATTTCTACTTCCGTGCTGATACATAGACAGATATATATGCACTAAATAAGTCATTGTATACCGCAAACCATTGTGTTTAATCAAACAAAGACAGTAACAAGATTGTGTACAACTGATACAGTGGCTATCAAAAAGTTGCATAATGGTATTGAAATGAGGAAGTTTTGGAATGAGGGAATTGCTATTATTTCGAATAATTTTTTTAAAATTTATTTCGAGGCGACGTTTCGCCCGAAAGTGTGTTTGCTTTCTGTGATGGTAAATTAATGGGTTAAAACAAGTACTGTTGAATTTTTGGAGAAAAACTTCTTGGAACATTGATGATAGAAACTGAACGTTAATAAGAATTTTAGGTATAATATACATGTTTCATATACTCTATAAAACAAACATAAAAACGTGATGTATTGCAACAATCCCAACAACACAACGCCAGCAAACGTGGAGGCCATATCGGCAGTAAGCTGCACCTTGTCAATCTTGGGCGCTATCGTGATCTTTATGACATACATTTTCATACCGGAAATACGGAACACCACGAGGAAATTGGTCACGTGTTTGACTGTTGCAGACTTCTTTACTCCTCTTGGTAAGTTAAGTTCTTTATATTTTTTCAACTCCTGGACCTATATTCTGCAAAGTCTTAATTCATTAACTTAAAGCTGCACTCTCACAGATTGAACGTTTTGACAACTTTTTTTTATTTTTTGTCTTTGGACGAGCCATTTTTTTGCGTTGGTAACGGTTTAAGCCATAAAACATTAATTTTCGAACGGAAATATATTTGCTCTTTCTAAGACAAAAAATAAAATAGTTGTGAAAACGGTAAATCTGTAAGAGTGGAACTTTAATAGTTAATATTATCTAGCACAGCATTGACGCTGACAAAAGCTCTTGTTCAAAGCATATCTCAGACAATATAAATTGACTATAACAATCTAAACAATCCATTTCCGAGTCAGAGACATTTCGAAAACGTGGAATGACGAAAACCACATGCACCTTGCTAATCATACGAACTTTGATGGTTCTTTAGTGCTTAAATCTTATAAAGCACATTTTGATTATCATTTTTTACCATTTCATGTTTTTTTACCTCAATATTTTTACCATTTCAGGGTATTTGACCTCAATATTTTACCATTTCAGGGTATTTGACCTCAATATCCTACCATTTCAGGGTATTTGACCTCCATCATATACCATGAATCAAAAACGGGTCCGAAAGATACCCTGTTCTGTACAATACAGAGTGTTGTGACCACCTATTCAAGTCTGGTGTCTTTCTTCTTGACAGTCGCCATTGCTCTGCATCTCTTTTTGGCAGTCCTCCGTCCACAGAATAGCCCACGTGGTCTCATTTTGCCTGTGGCTAACATTATAAGTTGGGGTATACCAGGTACTTACAACCTATCGTATGAAAATGTTTGGTACAAATGTTATCATTAAAATACCGTGCAATCTTTTTAATGATCTGTTCATCATTTCATACTTATTGTGTATATATGTCCATATACATAAGTTGTGTGTTTATGAATAAATGGTACTCTTTATTGATAGTTATAACAACGTTGTAACTCCAGCTATCATTATAAGTGTGGCGCTGGCTGAAAACATGCTCGGAAGGGAAGCAAACGATTCAACGACTATCGGGACGGGGTCGTGGTGCTGGGTCAAATGCAGAGAAAGCGACACCCACAAGACACTGTTTTACATGTATTTTACCGGGAAAGGCTTTGAATTGCAGTGCTATTTGTACACAGCGGCTCTCTATGTTTTAATGAAGCTGCGAATAGTAAGTTGTTCCAGTAGTACACACTTGTAGAATGGCCTGTCTGTCAATAGTCAAAATAGTTGCTCTTTATCGGGTAAGTTTACTTGTTACTCAGTTGAACAAGGGTTAATCATTCTGACAAATGACCGACAAGCCTTTGACTAAAACAACTATATTCTTACATGCACGTTTATGTTTTGTTATTTTCTTTAAAGTATTCAAATATGAAAAGTGAACTAGTTAAATTCTGGGCGGCGGTTCCCCATGGTTGTTTTGTCCACCCAAATATGTTCTTTTCCGAAAAAGTTTTCTAAAATACCTTCTTAGTCACTTATCAACATTCATGGCATTTTAATAAATGCCCGTTTTTCATTCAACCTGTGTTTGTTTTCCTTTAATCCATATCAGTTCGACTTCCCTGTGCACATGCAACTTTGACCTTAGACAATACATAAATGGATGTACGCTCACCAACGCCATTGTTATTCAATGAATTCATTCATTTACTGTCACGTTCCACTGTCAATCAAGAGATGTTACAGTTTGATAAGAAATAAAGAATTACAGTATATATATATATATATATATATATATATATATATATATATATCTACTACAGATATTAAGGTGACCATATATATATTAATCTAGGCATTATGGGGACCGCTGGATTAAGGCGACAAAAATTGGTCTCCTTAATATTTTCAGTCCAGATTTGATGTATCAAATGTCAATAAAAATGTCCATTGATAGTAAGTTGATAAGCTTGAATGTTTATTTACGAGATCATTTCATTGTTTTAAATCTTATTATCTTTTATTATCAAAAAAAATATTCTTAAACTTTTGTGCGTGTATATTTGTGTATCCATAAAAATAGCTATTAAGGCGACCAGGGAAAAAATCATAATTTTGGTCAAAAATAGCTATATACTAAGCATTTTTTATTTGTTTTACTTTATTTAAAGCCTATTGTATATTATCCCGAAGTTTCATTCCATAAAAAACAGAAATAAGGAAATTCGATATTTCGTGTACCATCAGCATCCAAATTTTCAAGTATACAGAAATTTAACTTTCCGGAATATAACGGAAATTTTCGGGTATCTCCGTGGTACCATCTCCGTGCAATTATGCAGTATGGCGTTCATCTCTTACGGAAAGAGAATGGTAACTTGGCAAGTGTTTAAAATACATATTCAACGTTTTTTTTCGTTTATTTTTATGACTTTTGTACAGTAGTATAAATCGTCCACCCTTTGGATGAAAAGCAAATGATTTATCCGGATTTTGTTCATCCGAAACTAAATCACTAGTATCAACATCCGGTGTAATTTTTGCTTGTATTTTGGAGAAACTCGATTGATTTCTAGCAAACTTGGTTTACCACTACATCGTCGCTTATTATTATTTGGTATGTTCCAATCTAAAAAGGGATTTGCTCCCTTAACATCTAAGATTTTAATAAATAAAAGACGAAATGATACAAATGCCTTACATTTTGTTTGTCAATGTCATGTTATTTGTCATTCTCATCACCTTTGAATAGCAGAACAGAACGAACACTATCACCAATTCGTATTGTGGCTTTTTGCATGTGTCTTAAATTTTCATATTTGATAATAAATGCAACAATAAAATATTTCCCTTATTCTGCAACAGTTATGCACCAGTCAATTGTAACCATGGCCCCCAGGCAGGTCTTGTTTATACCAGGGATAGCAGGGGAAATGGGCCATGTTTTTACGTTCCAGGTGGACCGGCAGTGCTGAGTGAATGCAGTGTTATTGTTTTTTGCGCTGAAAACAGGGAATGGGCCTAACCTAGGATGCCCCCAGGGGCATTTGACGGGGATCTGGTCATTTCGTAACCTTACCATTTCGTAACTGCTGAATCTTGGTTATTTTGTAACCATTTTGTTAGTCAATTCGTAACCATCAATAAATCAATTGCTCATATGGTAACCACCATTTAACAAGGTGATAAATAGTACACTTAGCACCTCGTTAAGTATATTGTTCGAACCTGGATGTATATGGCACAGCAACCAAGACACCAATTGGGAGACATTACTCAAATTCTCACTAGTAACAAGCCAATAATTTATGTTACTCAATAGTTATTAGATATATATCATGGTAAATTAGAAATGATTTGTTATACTACCAAAATATGTTAATTATTTTCTTACATTTTGCTTACTTATAAACAATAATTTAAGACTGATCGCGATGTATTTTTGAGTAAAATTACGTTTACATAAATGATCATTCTTGACCTATTTCATTGACTATATTTGTTTGAATTGTTTAAAACGAAAAAAAAATTGTTCTGTTCTTTTCTCAATTGATCCATATTCTGCATACTTTATATCCGAAACCGACAAAAAACAGCCTAAAATTATTAGTTATGGTACAGTGGAAACTCACTAAACCGGATCTCCACAAAACCGGAATCCTCGGGATACTGGAATTTTATCAGAGTCCCGGTTTTCCCCTTCTATTTTCAATGTAAAAAAAACCCTACAAAACCTGAACCCCGGAATTCCGGATACCGGACAAAAAATCGAGAAAATTTGTTAGTTGTCAACGTAATTTTACCTTACAAAACCAGACGTTTTGTTCAAACATGTCAAAATAATTCTGTGTATTAGGAATTCGCGAATCACGTGTCATTTTGTTTTGACAGCCGGTACGTCGTTAAATATTACACCTGTGATGTTGTGTTAACACGATAATCGATAATGATGATTGCGCTGTGGATTGACTGTCGCGCGATAATCAAACGATAATCAAACTTGTGAAAAGAAAATTGATTAAAACATTTATTTGTTTGTTGCAGAAAATAAAGAACTAGAAACGGTTTTTTAGTGATCATTTTGAAGTGTTGTTTTATCTAAAGACTTCTATGATTGAATCAAATTAGAGCGGTGCTTTAATTAAACTATCAAACATACTAAACAAGCATTAAATTAAGAGAGTTGTTTTATTTCAAGACTTGGAAAAAAGATGGTTATAAAAACGCAGAAATGTTTAATTATGCTTATCACTTTTGCAAGTGCTTTAATCATGTCTCAACCTCCGTCTAAACGTCGGAGAATTGAACTGTCCCTAGAGGACAAAAGCCTTTAAAGGTTAACTCAGTTAATATATTGAGTAAACTTACTCCGTACATCGAATCCCCACTAAACCGGAAATTTTGCCCAGTCCGGACCTTGTCCGGTTTAGTGAGTTTCCAATGTATTAATTTCCAATAACAAGATACAAAATTAAACATATGGGCACATTTTTAATACAATAAGCATATAAAAAGCGCATACTCTCATTCGGCAAACTTACTACATTTTACAATACTTCTATGCAATTTAAAAAAAATGAAATTCTAAAGTTATATGGTCTATATATTTAAAAAATATTGGCTTAAGATCACAATTCCTCTTAATGGTAGAACATCTATGAATTAAAAAATTATTACATTTAATATTCAGCCTACTTATAATATTTCCTTCGCAACATAAAAAATAGCTAGTGTGAATGTTTCTATTTGTCATAGTTTCAGAGTTTATTGGCAAATCGCACTACACTATTAGGAATAAAGAAGGAATACAACTACTAGATTTAACTTTGTTTATGTTGTTATTTTTATGTTTTATACTTACCGTAAACTTATTTTGTAAATTCAAATGGTATTAAACTAATTTCTCATAATTATAGGAGTCAACGGTTAAGATATGACCATTCGATTTCTTAACGGTTACGAATTGACTAACACAATGGTTACGAAATGACCAACAATGAGCGGTTACGAAATGACCATAATTCATTGGACAGGGCTTTTACCAGCTGTTTGTCTGTGCAGAGCAGGAATTTTACCTGGGATTGGCTGGACGGAAAGTCAAAGTCCCCGCTATTAGCAGGACCTTGGAGGCCCATGCTGCAATTGACTGTTGCATTATTTTTATTTGGATTTTTTTCTTAACTTTACGACACGCCCCCCTACAGTATTTTATAGTCAAGTTTAGTAACATTTATTTACAGAAATTGGATAACTTAACAAGTAAAGTAAACTGTACTGAGCTTTTGAACAAACCTACATACTTATAAATCAAAATTGATATTTTAGGGTCTACACTGAATAAACCCAAAATGTTAGTTTTGATTTGCTAAATTCGAACAGTATTTAGTCTATCCACACAAAATTTACAGGATCATCAGATAACAAATTTTCTAAAAATTCTCTGTTTGCCAAATAGGGAAGACAGGTTAAAGTGGGGTTAAAAGGTTGCTATCTGTGACCAAAAAAATACTGTTCAAAATTGTGAGTATTCATTTATCTTTCATTCAGTAAAGAGCATGCAATGGCATAGTGGTTGGATTAGATAATCTGACAGCGGTGCTGGACGTCAGGAGTTCAAATATTGTTGTGAGTTCAATGTACCAAAAGAATACCTTTGGAATACACAATTATCTATAAAAATGGCAGAGCAAATTGCCCATATTGTAGTAATGTCTTAGATTCAGCTTGGATAACTTGGACACAGTAAGCGGTTCACACCAAGGGAAATTCTCAGATTAAACAGCGCTTATGAACTTGAACATTACATTTTTCATTGAGACAAAGAAAAAACATTATTGCTGATCTTCTGAAAACAAATCTTGGATTTATACTAATCACCACCAAAAATTTAATTTTAATCACACAATGTAAACAACTGCGCCACAGATCTATCTTATCTGTATGTTTAGAGTTTTTAAAATTTAGCAGTTAAATATAGATTAGCATACTGGTAGGTCTGGTTGGTCTGTTGCTTTAGATGCTAAGTAAACATAATGTCAGTGATTTCATCACTATTTCTATTAAAATATCAGTTTTCTTCTTCAGAGCTTCTCACATTTGCACCATTTTTTACCATTTGAATCATAAAAAGATAACAAACAAACACGGATGGAACATTTGAAAATACAATTCAGTTGGTTTCTATTTTCATGCTCATTTTTGCTTAAAATTATTCTGCTTGAATGTGATTTATGTTGCTTAAATTTGAACTTAACTCTTTGTGAATATTTAAGGAATGTAAGGGGTCAGATTTCAGATTGCTCATTATTTCTGGAACACTAAATACTTTATTTGATTGTGTACACTGCACTTTCTTGTTAAGCATTCATCCAAATCATTTGGGTAAATATTGGCAGAAAAACTGCTTTTAGATTTATACTGGTCATCAAAACCGGCACTGACAAAACATAAGATGTGTTTAATTAATGTGCGGGAAAGAGGTTTAAAGGTGTCCGCCCACAACGAAATGCTTGAGGGTCACAGTACCCCTTCAAGTAGTTCTTGAAAAAAAAAATGATTCTCTCAGGTAGCGTTTGATTATGTGTACATTGTATCCTTGTATATATTCTCAAGTGTACACATGATTTATATAAGGTTTGTACAATTTTAGTTTTATTTAAATTTTAAAATTTTGACATTTTTTTTAAGATTTGCCTGCCCCTGTCTAAACACTTAAATTCTTGGTCTTTGGACTATTGTCTGCAACTTCAAAACACACTTTTTGGAACAGGACACATTTTTCTGATATTTTATCCAGTTTGACTGCAATATAAGTTGTATTTATCAATCAAGTAAAAAATGACATTTATTTTTCCATAATTACCTGGTAGTTATTTGTTAATTTGTTTTAATTCATGGATAGGTTTATTGCAAGTGTCATGGAAAGCTGGAACTTTTCAGTACATAACATGCAAACAGAGAATGAACTGTGTGTGCCAGCTTTGTGAACAAAAACGCAAGGCGGCTATGGTAAGTTGCGTCAAGATATATCCTTGGGACCCCCCCCCCCCCCCCCCCCCCCCCCCCCGGACACGCAATACAATTCGTGTTTCGCTGATCTGTTGGCTGGGATCAGATCATCCATTTGGGGATTTAGATATGTTACCCCAGCCAACAGGTTGCATGTTTAATTTAACTCAATACTAAGCTTTGTTTTAGTGCGAACATCAACATGTTTATATAATTGCAGTTGCTGCTTGGGACATTAAAGTTAAGTCAGCAACCGTCTACCAGACTGCAAGATTCATCTCTTCCAAAGGATGTCGTACCTTTCCAGGTGGGTGTGCATTGATTGATTGATTGATTGATTGTGAGTTTGTGTAAATGAATAACTGTGAAACCATAACCAAATGTTGGGCTGTAAAGGTGTGTATGTGCATGCTTCACATATTCTCCATCCTTTTGGCATACTGGACCGTCATCAGACACTCTGCCATGAATGTTAGAGAGTTTAAAGCTATTTCTTATTTTCCTGTGTAACTATATTGATGTTAGATTAAATTTACGCCGCCGTGTTCCTGAGTAACAATTTGAAATTGGGCCAAAATCATCAAGCTAGAGCTTTGCATAATCTTTTTCAAACTTCTGCGAGATTTCTGCCCTTGACAATATTTGCTCGCAGCCCCCCTTAAAGTTGCACTTCGTTCAGTATTTGAAAGCTACGGATACGGATACACTTTTTTGTTAATTTGAGATCTTAATGTGGCTACTTCTAAGTAAATAGATGCTCAAAGTAACTAGATGCTCTGGGTGTTCACTGGGTGACAAAGGCTACACAGTATTGGTTGTTTCTTTTTTCTGAAAAGATGTTTCTAGTGAATTGCCCAGTTGCAGTGGTTTTGACGCCACAGAACCAGCATAGCTCCATGACAGATATATATGTTTTCGTCATTGATGTCAGTACTGCTGTATTGGAGGCCTCACAATTTCTGTGTGGAAATGTCATCTGATACACTCATAACGGCGTATTTCTAGCATAGCTTTCATAAGTGCATGGCCATTCTCTGTCATTTTCAGATACACTGTGTTTTGTGTGGATAAGAAATGCAGAGTGGTACCACCAATCACCTAAGCCACCATTCCCCTAACAGACAATAGGCTCAAGGGGACAGTTCCTGCAATTTACAGAAAAGCTCTCAATTGTAGCCCTACGAACTTAAGGTAAGCGATAAATCTGGACTTCAAGATATCTCTGTACTCACTGTAAGTTTATACTTCATTTGAACAAAACATAGGGCCGAATTCAGAACAATCACTCTCACTCACACTCAATGAGTTAATCCTCTGTAATCACATAACGGTCGAGATATTTTCGAGTGAAAGGTATATCCGTATTCACAGGTGTGAGTGAGACTCAAGTGTTTTGCGTGAGTGGGACATTTGTGAGTGCTCGGCTAGGCCACATGAACCGCCCTCGAGGATTGGTTGTGAATAGGAATTGAATGAGTGTATGTGAAAAAAGTACATGGCAAGTAGAAAAGATGAAATATATCAAATATTTGGAACAAATAAGGGACATGCTCGTTCCCAGACAATATTTAAGAGACCGGGATAATCCATTGAAGTACATGTTCATTCAATAACGTGGCCATCTATAAACAAAACAAATTCAAAAGGATGCGCCTATCATATATTTGTTTTGTTTCACAATGATCTTGAACCCCCAGCAATGTTGATGTTTGCAATTTATCAATGGCTGCAAAGACTGGCAGCTAAAGGTACGTGAAGTTAGCATCCTAGCGGCATGAAGTTAGCGGCCTAGCGGCGTGAGGTTGACGGACTAGCGGCCTAAATTTGTTATCTATTTCAAGGTTCAATGGTTTAAATGGAAAATAAGATAAATCAATGTTTTTAGTCGTACATTAGCGGCCTTAAATTGTTTTCTACTTCAGCGCATTTTTATATGAGTTTTCTTCTAAAACAATGCTAAAATAATTGTTTTCCTATGCAAAATACATCACGCTTGAGCGGTCCCCAAAACTCATCCAGCAGCCCATGAAAAGGGGGAAATGCTGATATTCGCTAAAGGATGTTGATATATGAAAAGGACATTTAATTTATCATTGTTTTAGAAAAGAACGCATATAAAATGCTTTGGAATAGGAAACAATTTTAGGCCGCTAGTCACATGAGGCGGCTAGGCCGCCAGGCCGCTAACTTGACGCTGCTAGGCCATTTCATAGCGTGGTAAGGGAATTGATATGTATTTTCCAGCCTACATTCAGCTGGATTATTATTACTATTATTACAATTATTATTATTATTATTATTATTATCATTTTCATCATCATCATCAGCAGCAGCAGCACCACCAACACCAGCAGCAGCACCACCAACACCAACACCACCATATCATCATCAACATCATCATTATTATTATTATTATCGTCATCTTCATCCATTTTCCCCTACATTTCTTGAGTTGTTTTTCACTCCGAGGTGTTATTTCCCCATAAGAAGTAGATTCATTCGCTAATTCTATCCATCTGCTATTTTTTCAACTTCCATATATTATTTTCAAACGCCCAATACCGCTTTATGTAGAATACAAAAGCAAGATTATATATGAATACATATTTAAATTACGTGATACAATGGAAAACGGCTACATATTTAAAACAGCAACAACAATGACAACAAAAAACATGCATTTAAACGTATTTTGCAACAGTTATTTACAACCCAAAACGTTTATTTTTATTAACCAATTGTTTTAAAATGAAAATATCAGTTTTAGAATAACACTTATTATCATTTGTTTGTTGCCATAAGTAACAATAAGGTACTCAAATCTCAAATAAACATATGTTTACAATGTATAATGTAAACATCAGTGATCCATAGTCAAACAGATAATCCGATATGATCATGTAAACATACGTGTATAATTATATACTGTATTGCTCACTTGATGAAGTGGAGTGTTAGCGAGGCGTGTGAATACGAACAGATCACTTGAGTGTCACTCCCCATATTCCACTCAAGTGATCATTTGAGTGTCCCTTACGGGAATGTGGTTGGAGTGTGAGTGAGAGTGGATGTTCTGAATTCGGCCCTTACAATTTCACCATCAAAATCCAGGTTTAGATCCCAGACCGAACTTTGTCTCCTTCATTAAACTTAATTTCAGATGTTCTATAAGCCACATACATGTTCACTACTTATGACGAATAAGAACTTTCGCAAATTGATTATAAATGCGTTTTCCCAGATTTACACCCTCCTCTTGCAGATACTGCCGATGGTGAAGCTTGGATGCACCGGGCCGGTTTTCCAGCCGTGTGGAATCTCCAGCTGAACTGGGGCCGGGAATTATATAAGACTCCTTAGCAGCATGGTGAGCTTTTGCGTATTTATTTCCAGGCTCATATACCCGGCCAGACTTCTGCGTTTAAGCTTTCCTGTCATCATTTTTTTAAATAACGTATCTCAAGTCTTTCAATGAAATCACCACTGTGACACCTTTGGAGACTAGATTTAAATTAAGGAACAATTAAGTGTAGAAAGCCTTTTGGGTGATTTAAAATCAAATTAATAAACAGGATTCTCATGGTTCATGGTTTATAATTGGTCTTGTGGACCTTTCATTCTTTACTTTGGTAACAGCCGCTTAAGTATGTAAGAAGGGGGGGGGGGGGTACAGATGTGATAGTAAACAGTGTTTAATAAGGTATATTTGTTTTTATTTTATCACCAGTTTGAAGGTAATGATTTTGTTAAATCAGGGTTAAGTAACAAGTTTAACACAAACACTGTAACATGTTCTTTATTTCAAATAAATCTATAAATTATCTCTGGAGAATTTAGTCTGATCTCCATTTCTCAGAAAATGTAGCTGTCTAAGTGCCTATTCCATCAATGAGTATCACTGTCTTTAAATTGCTGTTGCGGTACAGTTTAAATAGCAAAAGTTTTATGGCCCTGCTTGTTTGCAACTCCTCATTCATTTTTGTACAGCGAGAAAAGTAAGGGAATTCTAGAGATTTACTAGAATTATGGATTGTTTTTCATGAGTTACACAGTACATAAGGAGGAATAAGTGTGTACACAACTCCTCATTTTATTCCTGTTTATTATTTATATATGTAACATAGATGTGTACAAGACTTAGAAACATGACATAAAAGAGCTCACTTTGATAAATTTTCTCAAAAAAAGATATCTTTACTGTTAAAGTAAGAACTTTTACTGCATAGTAAGTAATGTCTTCTGCTCATCTTTATGACATCATTACATGGAATGGAAACTTCCCAAGATACATTTCCACATGGCGCAGCTCATTTATATATATTGCTGATGGATTGTTTAGAAAGGGACAGTTTTAATTGGACAAAATGTTTTAATCGCCATTTTACAGAGTGCCAGCCAGTCATTGCTGTTCTTGCATTGCTGAGGAGGACAGTCCTGCCAACATAACAGTTTGTTCAATAACAGGTAAAAAACTGGTCTCACTTTACATTTTCAACCACTGCCAGATAATATAATCTTATATAATGATAACTCCTTCTTCACAACTGGTGTTAAATATACAATGATTAAACAAACAATAAAATGAAAATTATGCTCTTTAAACTCAGAACCATTATTGACTGTCAGATGCTACTGGTAAATGAATTGGTCTTGATGTCCTTTTCTTGAGATAATAACTATTTGCATATTACCCCGGTACTATTATTGTACATTCAATAGAAAATCGTCTTCTTTGTATTGTTAAATGGCTTTATAATGTTCCCCACTTCCTGATTCTTGAAAATTACGTGAACAAATGACAATCCTACTACCATTTAAAGTTTGATTAAATTTCGTACAAATGTGTTTGTTTTAATTTGCCTTCTGCTTAAAGTAAGGGTATATATACTGGGCAAGAAGTGCTGAATTTCATCGTGAATGACAGTGATTATCCATAGTTTGAATTTGGTTCCGACATGTTTGACGGGAATTCAAAGACATTTTTTTGTCATCATTTTCGCATACATTGGTTCATTCTAAGATAAAAAATATAACCTTTTTCAAAATGTTTAATCTGTGAGAGTGCAGCTTTAATAGACCTGTGAAACTAAACTCTCAATCAAACTTTGGTAAAAGATCAAATGCGGGGCTCCGTGTGTGGCATAGACTGTGTTAATTTTTATTTAATATGATGAAGAGCTAGTTAAGTTATCTTTGTTAAAAGTCTTTATTTGAAGCAAAATATGTTTCAATACCCTGTATGAATTTTCTTCACTGGATATTGATTTATAAAAAACATTGCTCCAGGGTGCGGAGCTATTTTTTGCTATATGTCTATATGGAAAAATCTTCTCCTCAGAAGTCAACTTTGTTCCCCAATGTGCAAGGCACAATCGGTGAAAATAATTTCAATAAAAGTCACTGATTATTATTATTGTTATTATTATTAATAAACTTTTACTATTTCAGGAGACAAACAGAAACACAGAGGTGCTATACATTCTGATGGAAAAACAAAAGCATCTCCCATCATTTTGGCGTGGCTCAGATCAAGAGGAGAATTTTAAGAAAGGTAATAACTGAGCGACTAAGAACATGCAAGTTGCACTGGTTAGAGTGTAAGACCCATCTCCCTTCATAAGAATTGATAATCATCACTGTATTAAATCAAGAAATTGAAACGTAAGTGTCTTGTCTTTTGCAGTGTTTTTGAAATATAATATAATTTAAAAAAACTAAATTATTATTTAATATGATTGTGAATGTCTGATGTTTTCTTCTGATCATTCACTCTCAAAAACCAGATACTAAAAACATATTTGTAGATTTTTTTGTTTTACTTGTAAATATAGTTTTAAGGTTGTATTTTAGGCAAAGCCTTTTATTCTGCTCAATACAAACTTAAATATTGTAAGAGTTATGGCCCTTTGTAATTTTTTAAACAAATACATTTTTTTATGTTTTTGTAAGCCCATTATTAAGGGACTTTTAATATTTTCACCAGCTGCATTATAAAGTCAGACCAAAAGTGTTCAGTAAGTGTCCAAACAATAACTAAGTTAGAATCCTTTCTCAAATCAAGTGAGCGATATAGGGCCATCTCTGTGTTTGTCTGACTAAAAAACAATAATCAATCTTTGAGTTAAATTGACAAATATTGTTGTAGAATGTTTTGTGAAGACATACAATTGGATTACTTTTGTGTCAATAGGATTAAGGTTTCTGCACATAAAAATTATTTAGAATTGCATTTGGGTCAGTCGGTTCACGTTCAATATTACTTGCAGTATAAGTGGAAGCAGTGACTTAAAATTAATTACCAAACAGTTTCTGCTCAATTGCTTTGAGTTAACATACGAGTTATGAAACTTGGAATACTAGTTCTTGGTGGCATAAATGAAAGACCTTGTTTTGTCACATTGACTTGTTATCAAGCACTAACTTCCTCTAAATTCTCTTCAGGTGATGGTTGGGCACACACAAGAAGACATAGATCACAGGTGTCTAGCCATATGAGTAGATAGGAGTGTCACACTCTGCCAAACTTACTTCATCAGACGAGTAGAAAGCTTCTCAAGATCCCGCACTGCACACTAAGACATAGTCTTTGACTACAACAAGGTGATGAAAGTACAGAGGTCCAATTGAAATCAATTCTGTGCTGCTGTCATTTCTTCATTCTGGAAGTCGATGGACATGATTTATTATGGCATCAAGTGTGCAGTTTGCCGACTATCAGCAGTCTTGTTCACCAGCTGTGCAACTTGAGCTGGTAGCTTTATTGCTTGAAGCCACTGCATAAGAGGGGGAAGGTGCAGGCTCATCAAAAAGTCTCAAAAGTTGAAACTAGGAAAAGAAGTTTATCAAGAGTGTGAATCTATTTTGAAAACAATCGTTACAATGATTTGGTTTCCTTTGAAACTTCATACATACTATGAATTGAGATGCTTAAATAAAAAACCGCTATTCAAATATCAGGAAACTGCCTTTTTCATACTAAAGGGTAAATGATGTCGCCATTTCCTGTATGTATTTAAATAAGATATGTCTCCACAATTAATATTTTTAGGGAATTTTTCTCAACCTTATGAATGAGATTAAATTGTACAGCGTTATATGAGCTTAATATGTTTTCTCATTCTTTAAAATTGGTGAAAAATTGTCAGAAGATAATTAGACCAGTATCCATTACTGCAATCATACAATCAAATATACAGGGACAAGCCCACTGGGCATATAATATAATTAAACCCTGTTTAGGGGCACGAGGCAAACAGAGTTACTTTCAAACGTTAAAGCTGCACTCTCACACTTTGGATGTTTTGACAACTTTTTTCATTTTATGTCTTGGATTGGAACCATCCAATTTTTGCGAAAAATTAAATCCCAGATTTTTCTATTTAAGTTAAAACATTGATATTTTTTATGCACTTTTCTTAAACCGTTAGTAACATTAATTTTCGAACTGAAATATGAAATCTGCGATCTGATCTTTTGTCAGCAATCTTTTATCATTGGTTTGCAGATAATTACGCAAAAACTTGCTCATTCGAAGACAAAAAAAGTTGTGGAAACGGTATATCTGTGAGAGTGCAGCTCTAAATGTTTAATTTCTTGATTTTACTACTGTATTAGAAATTACAGGGATTGGGGTATATTTTTAGTGTTTTTATTGCTTGTTTTTGATTCATAGTCATACTTTATTCTTCAGGGCACAACTTACAAATAAACAAAACTGGAAAATGGTCATATCAAAAGGTCAAAGATAATGCAAGTTGAACAATCATATTGTTCATGGCTTGTATTTTTGGTATATTTTGTTGCATATGCTATAGAAAAGTTGAAAGTTAAAAATAAATTCATAGTTGAAATGATGGCTTTGAATGATATTGTCAGATGAGAAACGGCACTATTAAGAAATAGGTATAATGGTACTTTATTTATTTTAATCAATTTTAGATATTATGAAAATTATTATCTTATTTAGTACATGAGACCTTTTAAACAGTTATTGACAATATAACAATGTGTAAATGAAGCTTTAGATCAAAACTTAAAGCTGCACTCTTACAGATTGTCAGTTTAGACACAAAATTGTCTCAAAATCGGCTGATTTGGTTATCATTCCTTTAATTCAGTCATATTAGATAATTTACAATAGAACCAATCAAAAATGTTTGGTAAAACTGCCGAAAAAGTAATTTACATTAAATTGTTTGTAATGCTTTTAGTCATTGTTCGTAATGCTTTTAGTCATAAAACATCATTTTTTTAACATAAATATGATGAACTGCAATCTGATCTTTTTTTAGCAGTCTTATATCACTTAAAATTGGGTCTAGACATTTCTGCAAAAAATACTCCATTTATTGACAAACAATAAAAGAGTACCGGTAGTCAAAACGATCAATCGGTGAGATTGCAGCTTTAAATACACCTTTTAAGACCGCCGTAAAATTCCAATGGTTTGCCTAAATCTTTAAAGCTAGCATACTGTTTAATTGACAACCATACTTATTGTTTAAAATATGTCATGATATCTTTGTACAATGTGTTTATATAATTCATTAAAGAAGTCAAAACAAATTTGTTTACCTTGTAATTTGTTATCTGTTATTTAAATGACTCAGACAAAAATGGGAACGTCAGTGCTAGTTCTTTTACTATTAACATCCCATGAAGTTTCTATTGGTGTAGCAGCAAGGAGGTGTTACATTAATTATGCATCATTTAAACCAAATTATACATTCATATGCACATCATACAGGCGTGTAGCCGCCTATACGTGAATACGCGGCTGAATCCACATGATTCTGACAAAAAAATCAACCAAAGTTGCAGTATGCGAACTTGACTACATGAATCTAAAACTGGTTATTTTCCAGTACTAAATAATGCACTAGATTGCACCATGGTTTTTAAAAAAATTTCTGAGGGGGCACGCCCCTGAACCCCCCAGCACATGAATTCACATGAATAGAGGAGTAGCTACGCCCCTGACATAATTGAAACCACAGTGTGGCTAAACAACACTTGTATGTTTATCATACGCAGTGATCTCCCATGGAAATGCAATCGTCAAAGAATCTGAAGGGGCTGTTTATATGGACTAGATTTAAAATGCACCAAGTGTTTAAAAAAGTTGATTTCAGTCACGAAGAGAATCAACCATACCCCACACTTGTTGGAGTAAGATGAAATGTCCACTTTCCGCGAGAAAGAAAGTACATTGAAAATGGTCATTTGATTCAATTGACTTTATCTTTTTATAAATATGTTGCAATACATAAAATACGTTATTTGTTATAATTGTTTACCCATGTTGAATTTTATTTGGCAAATTTATAAGAGATTTAAATATTAAGAAACTCAGCCGCTAAAGAGCATATGATTATGACATACTTTTTTTAAATCTTTCGAACATGAGTTTTTGAGTGAATATAAGCGAAGCGTTAAGTGTTTTGAAAATGCATCTTTTACTTGGATTTTATAGATTGTTATTACGAAATAAAGTATGGCGAATCAAACGAAGTGTTAAAGCCAAGCTATTGATGGCTGAAACCCTTCAATAAATGTTGATATGTGCTAAAATATAGTCTTTGAAGTCCAAAATTTTGACATGCGTTACTAACCCGATTCAACAAAAGGCTGTTGCACAATCAGTTGATTGACATAATCACGTGATAAACCAATAACTTCCATTAAGGTTAAAATATTCAACACCTTAGTATGAGTCCCTGTGGGCGAGTGGATAAGCGATCCGTTTTTTATTCTATGTGTTATCTGCACCCCCATGTGCTTGCTCCCAACTTGAACAAGATTAATTTTTAATACTTTAATCGTTTTTTTAAAAATGCAATTGAAGTATAAAAGAAAATCAACCTGGTTACTATTATTTCTGCAATTTCAGTACCAAGGAGTAAAATAAATATACATGTAAGTGTTTTTAGATGCATTACGAGGAAAAATATGTTTGGTGCCAAAACATGAGAGAGTCTCTTTAAACGGAAAAGTTTTGGCAGTTACTCAGTCAGTCAGATGATGATAAATATAATGCATAGCATCATCGCTCTGGAGTACGAGAACGTTGTAAACAGAGTATGTTTTTACTGAACATGCGTCTGTTTATTTTGATGCCATTAAAAGGTTTAAACTGTTTAAAGGAACTATAACATTATGAAACAACAAATCTGATTACAGATATCAGTGGCAGATCCAGGAATTGACTTAAGAAGGGGTACGTGAAACTCATGGGCTTAATCTTTCCACATCCGCCCCTCCCTCAGAACAGAAATTGAATGGCTTAAAATGTTGGACCGGGGTGGGGGTTAGACTCCCCTAATTTATAGTCCGAAATAGTGCATTTTTATCTTAATATTGTATTTTTTCCCGATATTGACTGAGAACGTATTATAAACGGACGATTCAAAGGGGTGGGGGACGGCGCGCGCGCTTGGACCGACCCCCCCCCCTGAATCTGCAATTGAGTACATGCATTAAAACCGTCTCCGTAGCCTATTGGTTAAGGCGTTCTATACCCTTCATTCAATTGACTTAATACTTCACACAATTGTTCAGGACCATCAGCCAATGAGGTTACATAACTCCATAATACAAGTTATGGCCCCTGATTGACTTAGGTTAAAGTTTTAGGCAAGTAAAATTTAAGGGGAAGTTGGAATTTAATAAAAAAAACTTCCATGGGTCACAATGAACCCAATGAACAATGTTCTTTAATCATGAGCTAACTGTTCAAGCATTAACAGACACATTCCTGTGCAGACAAAACTTTTATTGTTTTTACAAGCACAAAACTTGTATTTAGAATTTACAGTTTCTATATAATTCAACTGAAAGTTCTATTTAACCATAATATATCAAATATTAAGTCACCATTCACTAGCGGATTGAGAATGGGGCGCAATCGGCGTGCGCTGCCTTTAAAATCGTCCAAGTTTACTTTTTGTGTCAATATATGAGAAGAAAATAAATACGCACATAATGCATCATTTCCGACTACAAATTGTTAAAAATTTCTTGATTGAGTAACCCTCAATCCTCCTGCAAACGCCCCTTAGTAACGCCCCCTTCTAACGACAATTCCTGGATCCGCCCCTGGCCATTATATTTTTTGTTGATCAAACGGTACACATACCAAGTGACTGAAGCTGAATTTCATTTAATGAATGAGATGGTCTGTAAAAGATTTCTGATGAATATCCTATGAAATTTGCAGTCCTCCCGTTTCGACCGGTCAATGTTTGTGGATTTATTACACACAATTATATAAAAATACTATTACAAAGTTGTCTCTTAAGGTTACGGGAGCCTTCACTGTCAAAAGTAAGATATATATAATTTGTCCCCCTAATGCCATAAAATATGGATGGTCCCCTTAATGCCTCAAAAATAATATTATATATACACTGGTCTCCATAAACCCTTCGACATATATACCGGTCCCCTTAAAACCTGCAACATACTTACAAATTATTAAGGAGACCGCAAATTACGTATATTTTTTGTTAATTAATTTAAGAAGCCTAAATCTTGTACACATAATAAATGATCATTTCAATACTAAATTATCAACAAAAAAGCAAAATAAAGTATAAAACAAAAAATATACAAATTGTCTCCTTAATGCCGTAAAATACATACGGTCTCCTTAATGCCCTAAGTAGATATATATATATATATATATATATATATATATATATATATATATATATATATATATATATATAAACCTGGCTGTGCGTATTTGTAATTCCTGATTTTCTATTGTGAGGTGGGTGATAATGGGGAGGGGTGTGTGTTAGTATTGCCTCTTTGCATTTTACAATCAACAAGTCAAGCACAACGATTTTGAAAACTGTTGTATCATTTCAGCATCTCGTACACAGACACAGAAGCCTTCATACTATCCAGCCAGATTTACGGGACGATGACCAGAATTTCGTTTATGTGTGGCTGGTCCTTCTCATGATACGTATTTGGGGTACGATCCGATTCTTTCTACGAGCAATCCCCAAGAGTGCCAGTGGTGTAAATGATGAAATGGAAAGAGTTGATAATGCTTTAACATACTTTCAGGCCATTGGGGACCCAAGCCAAGCCTTTTGCAACTGCATTCTGTTTTGCTTACTAGACGGTGATGTTCGTGCAAAAATTTTGGGATGTATTTCATGTAGGGCCTCAGATAAACAAACCAACTATATGGATACTGTGGAAGATACAGAGAATGACTTTACGTCGGGTGTTGCCCCGAATGGTAACGTTGATTGTAGTTTACTGTTTGATCATAACTCAATAAAGGATAATGGAAGACGAAGATATGGCTCTTGTGGCGAGCTTCTCCATGACAGCGTTAATGACAGTTCTGAACGCTTATATACATCAACGCGATGAAACGTAGTCAAATGGCATCTACTAGTGAGACACATTGAATTTGGATGTTTACATTCACTGGGAATTTTGAGTGCCTATTTAAACAATATGGAATTCAAATGTCGTGATAATTTTAGTGTTAGTTCAATCAAGATTACTTTAATTGTGCCTTTTTGACTTCCGGAACCCAGCGTTGAACAATTATCTCTGGGCACATGCTTTGTTAATTGTTATATAGAGAAATTATAGTGAAATTACATAATGATAGTTGAAACAATGAGATTGGTGATTATTTTTTTATTGCTGTCTGTCAGAGGATTTTCCTCGTTATACGACATTGTTAACACTACAACATGAAATAAAAACATATGATAATATAAAAAATGATAGAAAATAGTTTGCAATTCCTCCGCAATTTCTGTGCTGCACTTGTTTTAAAAGCTAGCGGTAAATGATTTGCTTGCTTTATCTTTTTACAGCCATGGCCAACAATGACGTCATCAAAATCGTCATAATGTCCAGATGATCAAATGGTTGCCATAGTTACCTGAAACAAACACAAACAAACATATCAAAATTAAGCAACAATAAATGTGTAACAAAGCACTACATTTGCAATTATTAACAAATGAATTGTTTATGTCAAGAATGAAGATATGTTTATTATAGCAGCATCGGTAAGGGAGAGAGAGAGAGAGAGAGAGAGAGAGAGAGAGAGAGAGAGAGAGAGAAAGATGGTGAAGAAAAATATAATATAAATAAAACGCGATAATACAAATTCACATTTTTTTACAAACATTCAATACAAATAAATGTATGTGAATGTAGAATATAACGATATTTACATATCATACAGTCGCCTGGTTAAGTATTTGTCTGTTGGTTTAAATGATTTCGGAATGAGTGAATTATACAATAGGTATACTATTCACAGAACAACACCGATTTAAAATAGATAAATCTAAAGTTGTATGCATTGCTATTGTTGTGCAAATATCACGTATTCATGTACTGGCTTAATTTATTGGTTATTTCTCTTTGTTTCATATCAAATGTGTCTTATGATTTTTGTAATGACATTGCATTCTTATGTCGTACCGTCTGCAAATTAAGATGTTACTATTATTATATAAAACAAATGTCCACCATCCCAGAACAATACTCTTGCCTGAAACTTTTTGGCAGTCTTCCGTCCACAAAATAGCCCGAGTGGTCTCATTTTCCATATAGCCAACATTATCAGTTGGGTTGTACCAGGTATCTTACATACTTGCATACTAGATGGTGAAATTCGGGCAAAGATTCTGGAATGCATATCATGTAGGCCTTCACACGCGCAAAACAATAATATGGATATTAGGAAGATACAGACAACGACGTTGACATAAATAGAAACAGTGATTGTATTCCACTGTTTGGTCAGAATCATTCTGGAAGAAGAAGATATGGCTCTTTTAGTAAGATCGTCGGGGATACTATTAATAAACAGAAGGACCGTTTTGAACGCATACATTAAACAACGGGATGAAACATAGTAAAATATCTAAGAACTTAGTATATAATACTAATACATAGTATATATGTATACATATTTACTTGTGATACGAGTGTTTCCTTTAACGGTACGGTATTCTAATGCCGTGACTTTGATTTTAGTTTGTATATTACTCTGTGTCTCTTGGATTTAATTGATACATAATATTATTCCTAAACGATGAGAAAATTGATAAAGATATTGCATTGCTGGCTTAAAGGAAGTTCCTTATCATACGACACTTGTATAAATTATAAAATAAAGAAGAAAATGTGGTAGAATTGAATCAATTTTCGTATTGGACTATTTGTTGTCCATGTTTTTTTTTCATCATGTCACAGCCATGGTGACTTTTAGCACTGACGTTATTAAAAAGGTCATATTATCCACGACTGGGTTGTTGCCATACTTAACAGAAACAACTATATCGAACTCAAACATCCACATTGCAAACGTGGTTTGAATGACACAAACACAAATTAAAAAAGAAAGAAAAATGTTATGATTTTTGAATAAGGTTAAGTGTTCAGCAAACATTTGTTGAATCGACTTTAAGGAGGTCTGCAAATGTCCATTGCATTGGCTGCATTATGGCATAACCCCTCCGTAACACCATTGGTTTCTTGAATTGTGTTTAATTTCAAAAATGACATGAGATAGATGTAATTTCAATTAACAGTCAAATCCAAATTCTAGAACATCTCAAGGGATGCAACTTGCATGGGTTGAAACCAGTACTGAGCATACATTTTCCCAGCACTACCCTTATAACGCCGAGCGCCATACATTCATGGTTACAGATTTCTTAAATGAGCTTCTTCTACACTTTAATAAATGCTTTGCAAATCTTTGCATTGCCCTTGTGGACATTCAAAATTAATTCCGTTGAGGAAACACGAATCTAATATTACTTATGTTTTCATATCTACTTCAACAAGTAATATCTTGTGCCAATGCCGCGTGCGGTAAACTGATCACTCATGTTTTCTCTCAGGTTTTGTCTTTTTTTCCAAATATCTCTCGTTTAAGTGAGTTTTGGTCAATATCTGAGTATTTTTGATAAATCAAAGCAATCAATATGGAAGTTGCCCTCTTCGAAGAAAATATTTGGGCGAAGCCTCAACGAAAGACACAATATTGGAACGGGTAAAATGTAAACGAGACATTGTTGTGTAGTTCACTTGTTCCTGACAGGGAAGGCGTTGGATTTGCAATGCTCTGTATAATAATTATATATATATATATATATATATATATATATATATATATATATATATATATATATATATATATATATATATATACTGCTGGGCTGGTATCCATAACGCATCTTAAGTCATTCCTTAACTAAAGTCGATTTCTTAATATTTTCATAGTCAAATTAGAAGTAAAGCGTTTTTGAAAAAAAATGTATTTCAGATAATTTTAAATTATGATATCAAATGATCAGTTAGATACTTGACCTAGGAAAATGACTTAAGATAGGAAATGTTAAAAACAGAGTTTAAGCCTTCTTTAAGTCCCCCCCCCCCCAAATCCGGGTATAGTACACAACCTCTGTGTATTGAGCTTAATCTACTTGCCTTGATCCCTCTTATCAGATCTCCAATCGGAATATCCAGCTGTGCAGTTTTGGAGGTTTCAATATAGTATTGGACCCTAAATGGCCCTAAGCCAATAAACTAATATACAGGAAATTGGCCCCTTCTGTGATACCAGTGCAATTAGCAGAAGATGCACAGCAGTGGATTGTCATGCCAAACATTCCTTAATATGGCCTTTAAGATGTTTTATGAATACTGACCCTGGCCTTTATTGTCTGTTAAGGCTGAGACTTGTAAGCATTCGGATAGATAGAACCCGTAGTCTCAGTAAATTGGCAACAATGCCATCATTTTATCCATTTTGGTGGATTTAATGGGGTTAATAGTTGACTTTATGAACCGACAGATATCGACAAATACAATGTTAGTCTGAATAATAATGACAATAATAAGTTACATATTATGATTTGTTAAGCCCAGCTTGGTTAACTGTTTGTCAATTAGACAAGAAAAGCGCCCCTTTCAAAAAAGAACGTAAGGCTTTATTTATATCGAACCATGAGAAACGTCGTTTTGGCGTTAACAGCGTTTCAATAAACAATAAACAATATCGAAAGGATATAAGGGTCTTCTTATCACCAAACGTTCGCCAAAATATCGTTAGATCAGAAAAATTAGCTGAATGGTTAGCAAGTGTCAGCAATTGATTAAAGATTTTAACTTGTATATACAAATACATATAATCTTATATTTGCAATCAATTTATTTCAAAATATTCCACATTTTGACCAAGAAAATGCGATTCGAAAAAGCGAACGAACGATACTTTCGATTATACGATTGTCTAATCGCATATATTCTGCCCGTAACTATAAGGGTGTATTGTTATTATAGGCACTCTTAAGCAACTTGAAACAGGTACGGTAGAAAGGGAAATAAATGTGCATACTCTTATCATTTCTATGCATTGTATTCAGACACAGATGTTAACATGATAGTCATGAAAATATGAGAGATGAAGATTGTCATTTTTTCATGTTTGGCTACGCCTTTTAGTCCTTCGCGTTTTGGATATACTCAACAGGTTATCACCCGTGAATAACTGGACTGTGTGAATTTTGGTAAAGAAATGGATAAAGTAGATAATATACTGAACTAAATGCAAGCAGCAGACGACCCAAGTCAAAAAATTTGCCACTGTATATTGCTCTGTCTTTGTATACTTATTTATTTTAGCGCTTATTTGACGAAAGCTCATAAAATCACGCTCGAGTACGTATCCTGGGTCAAAGCAGTACTTGTGTCCATTTTGAAAGATCAAGAGAAAATACTTTTGGTGGAAATCGATCCAACAAACTTTTGGGTGAGTGGCGAGCAACTATACCATGCTGTACCTACAGCTGAGATATTGGAGGTGTTGTCTACATATTTGATGTAAAAAACTGACTGGGAGAAATACACCCTGGATACTCTTGATTACCTTGATCAATTTCCAAAGCAAATACATTTATATGTATCATGATGTGTACAATGTGTAACGATACTTTAAATGAATAGGTTGATAGCCACACTAATTAAGGTATGAAATATATAGATGTATAAAAGTTGTTGCTATTTTCATTGATAAGAAATATATATTTGGATACTTATTGCAAGATCCAATCCCCTAGCCAAATTTAAAACCCAACATTTTCGTTTACAATAACAGTTAAGCCCTGCTGCTTTAAAGGGATAAGACATTTTGATTGCCCACTAGGATTCCGTCATGGTTGTAGTTTTTAAAGTCCAATATCGTTTGCCTTGTTAATAAATGAACTGCATAGGTTGTTATTAAACACCCATGTAAGTGGTTTACAACTTTTTCCTGATACAATTGAAATATTTAAATTTGGTTTGCAGATGATATTGCATGTGCACCTGACACCGTTGTATAACTACACAGGCAGTTAAATATTCTACAGGACCTTTGCAATGAATGCAAGCTTGTTGTTGATATAGACAAAACGAATGTTATGGTATTTAAGGTGGAAAATTATCAAGACATGAACATTGGTCTTATGAGTTATAAGTAGTAAACTTGATGTTGTAAAGGGTTTTTATTATGTTGGTGTTCACTTTTCAAGGACATTATATCTGTATAAAATGGCTGAACATATGTCAATTAGGCAAAACGAGTACTTTTGTATGTTTTAAGTTCGTTTCAGAATTACTGTTATGTACTATATAAAACATTTTTAGAAGTGTTTTGAGCAAACATTATGCCAATTATGTTATATGACACAGCTTTATTGTTTGCATTGATAATGTAGAAAATGCTTGTAATGATTTGGTTCTATGTGACTAGGGACGTTTTCCTATGTATATATATATATTCATCGAAACGTTGTATTAAATACTGCACTCTTCTTAATATGCCAAAACCTAGATAGCCTAAATTATGTTATAATATGCTTTTATATTATGATAGTATTGGCTTTTGTAATTGGGTGACTACTGTAAGAGAAAATTTATATAGTAACGGCTTTAGCTACATATGGGAAAGCAAACATGTTGATAAAATTACGTTGTTTTTATTCTAGTATACTGATAGGTTAAAAGATCAGTATTTGCAAATGCGGAGAGCCAGATGTAGAGCGAATAGAACGTTATCATTATATTCTCAACATAACAAAAAAATCAACAGTTGAACCACATTTCGTAAATGATTTGCATCGTTTAGATGTTCTGTAAATAATCTTTCTATTGAAACCAGTAGACATTTTGGGATACAGGGAGAAGAACGCACATGTCCATACTGCGAATGTTATATTGAAGATAAATTCCATTTTTTGTTGATATGTCCTTTATATAATGTTTTAAGGAATGTTTATATTGCAAAATACTATCAAGGAAACCCTGCTATTGATAAATTACATGCTTTAATGTCTAGTATAAATGCTTTTAAACGTTTAAATGTTTTAAACAATGACTGCATCATATCTTTGAAAAGTGTTTACATTAGATACTCTGAGTTGTTTTCCTCCGTCTGCAGATAGAGTTGGGATCTCTAATCATTGAAGTACTTGGGGTTAACCTATTAGTTTGTTATTATTTGTTTTATTATTAAATTTCTTCAAGTTAATGCATATTTTAATAAGATTTACCGATTACATTTTTTTCTTTATTCAGGATTTTTGAGATAAGAGTGAGGTGTGTGCACGTAAACTGTTTTAAACCCCCAGTAAATTTACGTTTTACTGACCGTTTCAAGGCGGTACACTCTTTGATAAACATACCTATTTTTTATAAAGTTTATAATATGCACTGTGCAGTTTGTGGCGTTCTGATGTAATTCCATGATTCTTGTTTGTTACTTTTTTGTTATTGTTTATGTTTTGGCGTTTACCTAGTGCCATTAAACCGGGTTTATGTTTAAATCTTTTGCTACTAAGCTTGTTTTTGTAATTTTTCACATAAGTATAGAAGAAAGAAAATATAAATATAAATTTAATGGAAGTAGAAGTAGAAGTTTTTATTAGTAGCTGTACTTATCACGCGAATCTCACATGTTCACGTTAAACTGGGAAACCGTTATGCGCAATTTTAAAACGTGTAAAGTGTTGAAGTGTTATCTAAGTGGGAAAACGATTTCAGTAAAACATTCAGTTGATAACAGCATGCACAAAGTGCAATGTTTACTTTTATTTTTACATCACTGCTGATACATACACAGATTTAAATGCACTAAGCAAGTTATTGTATACAGCAAACCATTGCGTTTAATAAAACAAAGACAGTAGCAAGATTGTGCAAAACTGATACAGTGACTATCAGAAAGTTGCATACTGGTATCAAAATGAGGAAGTTTTGGTTCGAAGGGGTTGTTATTATTTCGAACATGTTAATATTTAATTCGAGGCGACATTTCGCCCGGAAATGTGTCTGCTTTCTGTGATGGCTTAATTACGGGTTGAAACAAATACTGTTCACTTTTTGGAGGAATAACTTTTTGGACCATTGATAAAAGAAACTGGACGTTAATAATACCTGTACATATCATATGATATTAAAGGATAAAGGCTCTATAAAAAGCAACTTTAAGGCGTGATGTATTGCAACAATCCCAACAACACAACGCCAGCAAACGTGGAGGCCATATCGGCAGTAAGCTGCACCTTGTCAATCGTGGGCGCTTTCGTGATCTTAATGACATACATTTTCATACCGGAAATACGGAACACCACGAGGAAATTAGTCACGTGTTTGACTGTAGCAGACCTCTTTACTCCTCTTGGTAAGTTTAGTTCTAAATAGTTTTGCAACTCCTGGACTTATATTCTGCAAAGTCTTAATTCATTAACTTAAAGCTGCACTCTCACAGATTGAACGTTTTGACAACTTTTTTATTGTTTGTCTTTGGACGAGCCATTTTTTGCGTTGGTAACGTTTTAAGCCATAAAACATTAATTTTCGAACGGAAATATATTTGCTCTGTATAGGACAAAAAATAAAAAAGTTGTAAAAACAGTAAATCTGTGATAGTGGAGCTTTAATAGTTAATATTATCAAGCACAGCATTGACGCTGACAGAAGTTCTTGTTTAAAGCATATCTCAGACAATATAAATGGATTTTGACAATCCATTTCCGAGTCAGAGACAGTTCGAAAACGTGGAATAACGAAAACCACATGCACCTTGCTAATCATGCGAACTTTGATGGTTCTTTAGTGCTTAAATCTTATAAAGCACATTTTGATTATCATTTTTTACCATTTCAGCGTATTTGACCTCATTCTTTTTACCATTTCAGGGTATTTGACCTCATTCTTTTTACCATTTCAGGGTATTTGACCTCAATATTTGTGCATTTTAGGGTATTTGACCTCAATATTTAACCATTTCAGGGTATTTGACATCAATATTTTACCATTTCAGGGTATTTGACCTCCATCATATACCATGAATCAAAAACGAGTCCAAATGATACCCTGTTCTGTACAATACAGAGTGCTGTGACGACATACTCAAGTCTGGTGTCATTCTTCTTGACAGTCTTCATTGCTCTTCATCTCTTTTTGGCAGTCCTCCGTCAACAGAATAGCCCACGTGGTCTCATTTTGCCTGTGGCTAACATTATAAGTTGGGGTATACCAGGTACTAACTACTTAAAAATGTTTAATACAAATTTTATTATTAAACATACTGTGCAATCTTTTTAATGATATATACAGGAACGCATGTATGGTTATACAACTGTTCATCATTTCATACTTCTTGTGTCTGAATGTCCATTTACATAAGTTGTGTGTTTATGCATAGATGGTACTCTTTATTGATAGTTATAACAACGTTGTAACTCCAGCTATCATTATAAGTGTGGCGCTGGCTGAAAACATGCTCGGAAGAGAAGCAAACGATTCAACGACTATCGGAACGGGGTCGTGGTGCTGGGTCAAATGCAGAGAAAGCGACACCCACAAGACACTGTTTTACATGTATTTTACCGGGAAAGGCTTTGAATTGCAGTGTTATTTGTACACAGCCGCTCTCTATGTTTTAATGAAGTTGCGAATGGTAAGTTGTTCCAGTAGTACACACTTGTAGAACAGCCTGTCGGTTAATAGTCGAAATAGTTGCTCTTTGTCGGGTAGGTAAGTTTACTTGTACTTCAGTCGAAGAAGATTGAATCGTTCTGACAAATGACCGACAAGCCTTTGGCTAGGTGTACAATAGTCTTACATGTATGTTTATGTTTTATTCAAATATGAAAAGAGGACCCTGAATAGAGGGACTGGGACGTGGACTAGTTAGTTTCTGGGCGGCAGTTCACTTTGGCGGTTTTGTCCACCCAGAGTTTTTTTCCCCGAAAACTTTTTTAATAAATGCCCGTTTTTCATGTAACCGGTGTTTGTTTTCTTCAATCCATACTAGTTCGACTTCCCTGTACATATGTAACTTTGACCTTGGACAATACATAAATGGATGTATTCTCATCAATGCCACTGTTATTCAATGATTTCATTCATAACCTGTCACGTTCCACTGTAAATCAAGAGATTTTACAGTTTGATAAGAAATAAAGGATTATATAAAAAAACTTGGCTGTGCGTATTTGTAGTTCCTGATTTTTTATTGTGAGGTGGATGATAAGGAGGGGGGCGGGTGTAAGTATTATTGCCTCTTTGCGTGTTACAATCAACAAGTCAAGTAAGACTATTTTGAAAACTGTTGTATCATTTCAGCATCTCGTACACAGACATAGAAGCCTTCATGCTATCCAGCCAGATTTACGAGACGATGACCAGAATTTTGTATATGTGTGGCTGGTCCTTCTCATGATACGTATTTGGGGTACGATCCGATTCTTTCTACGAGCAATCCCCAAGAGTGCCAGTGATGTGAATGATGAAATGGAAAAAGTTGATAATGCTTTAACATACTTTCAGGCCATTGGGGACCCAAGCCAAGCCTTTTGCAACTGCATCCTGTTTTGCTTACTAGACGGTGATGTTCGTGCAAAAATTCTAAGATGTATTTCATGTAGGACCTCCGATACACAAACCAACACTATGGATGCTGTGGAAGATACAGAGAATGACTTTCCGTCGGTTGTTGCCACGAATGGCAACGTTGATTTTAGTCCTCTGTTTGGTCATAACTCAATAAAGGATAATGGAAATCGGAGATACGGCTCTTGTAGCGAGCTTCTCCATGAAAGCGTTAATCAGCATAATGATATTTATGAACGCTTATGTACATCAACGCGATGATACGTAGTTAAATGACAATACTAGTGGGGTACATGAATTTGGATGTTTTGACTGCCGGAACCCGATGGTGAACAGTAATCTCTGGGCGGATGATTTGTTAATTGTTATATAATGAAATTACATAACGATAATTGAAACAATGAGATTGGTGATTAAAATATTTTATTGCTGTCTGTCAGAGGAATTTCCTCGTCATACGACATTGTTAACACTACAACATGAAATAGAACATAAAATTATGATAATATAAATAAATCATAGAAAATAGTTTACAATCTTCAATCGCAATTCCTCCGCAATTTCTGTGTTGCACTATTTCCAAAAGCTAGCGGTGCATGATCTGTTTGGTTTATCTTGCCACAGCAATGGCCAACAATGACGTCACCAAAATCGTCATAATGTCCACGATCAGATGGTTGCCATAGTTACCTAAAAAAATATTAAAATTAAGCACCACTAAATGTGTTACAATGCACTACACTTGCATATAATTATATATGAAATGTTTGTATGTTAAGAAAGAAGTGATATTCATTTTACGTAAAATTGATGAGTACAATGAACTTGAGTCATTGTGATCCCAGAGGCTATGCTTACGTACAGCCTCAGGTCAAAGTCTAGACTCAGACTCAAAGGAGCTTTTTATGAAGGAACAAACATTCATATTTAATCCATTTCGTTTTTAAAAAAAAATGTAAATATTAGTACAACACTCAAATAGTAACATAGTTCAGCAAATTTCACCATCAATGTTTTGCTAGAAGGAAAGTTACAATGAAAACGAAGTTTTTACATATTGAGTCTTGAGTCAGAAGAAAGACTGTTTGTAATTACTGCCCCAGGAGCAGCATTGGTAAGGGATGAAGAAGAAAAATCTAATATAATTAAAATCGTCAGAGTACCACTAGCGGTTACCCCCTCTAAAATAGACGAAGTTTAACTTTTGTTTCAATAAATGAGAAAAAGAGTAAAGAAGTACGCCAAAAGTGTACCATTTTGGACTAGAATAATTGAAATTGTTAGAAAAAAATGGGGGAGTACCACCAAACACCCATGTCAACACTTAAGACCAAATTAATTTTTAATGTATGAGGGACGCAAGTCAAAATGTTACGCCCTTAGTTACGCCCCCTCTAACATGAAATCCTGGACCCGCCCCTGAGTACATATTTTTACAAACTTACAAACATTGCAAATGTAGTATATTACGTTATTTACATAGCATAGAGTGACCTGTTTGAGTATTTGTCTGTTGGTTAAAATTATTTTGGTATGACTGTTTTATGCAAATAGGTATGCTGTTTCACTGAACAACACCGACTTTAAAATAGATTTTCAACAGTTGCTATGCAATTGTTATTGTTGTGCAAATTTCACTTATACATGTACTTGCTTAATTGATTGGTTATTTCTGTTTGTTTCATATTGAATGTATCTTAAGATTTATGTAATGACAGTGTATTTCATTGTAGAACCATCTGAAAATAAAGATGTTATTATTATAACTATTATTATAAAAAAAACAAATGTCCACCATCCCTGAACAATAATGCCACCTGTACAGTACAGTACTTGCGTGTTTTCAACTTTTTAAAAATTGAGAAAAAATCATTAATATGAGCGCATATTCAATGTATACCTTTTTTCAAAACTTGTTTTAATTAAAATTCGTTTTGCCAAGAAAGGGTTAAGTCATCTTGTACATATATTAGGTTACTGCTCGGAGCAATAAGTCTTCCGGTCTTTCATAGTTTCAATTGCATTTATAAAACGTACTTTCATCAAGGACAATAATAGAAAATAGACAGTGAACACCACAGTTTCACAAACAATTTAAGATGAGTAATCTTGTTTGATGTATATTATGTTTGTTTTTTATCAAACCAGGCCCTGAGCTTCATCCACCCGGTTATCGTTTTTTTTAGATCGGTTTCAAAAGAAATTTGTTCATGAATATTTCTCGAACATGGCGGATGCTGGTGCAGTTCAGACATATTTTTACATAACTGGAATGCTTGAAAACTGGAATGGGATGGCCTCCCGTCCGACATGATATAATGAAATAAACTAAGGAACGTAACTGACCGTCGTCATCGCTGGAGGTTGCATTGCCGCTACCACCTGTGGTGGATGTATCGTTACCGCCAGTCGGAGAAGCAGTGCTGCTTGAGCTGGCAACTGGGAATAGAGATACGTTCGGAATTTTACATTTTCATGTTAACGCTATATACTGGACACAATTCATGCACTTTATTTAAGGACTGATCGCATTTTATCTTGCGTTTATGCTGTATGAACGCAGTACGGCACACAAGCAAATTCCATTAAGCGCGGCTAGCCCCAGGGCTATTATTATTCCTACTGGGGCAATTATCAACCAAAAGCCATGGTCAGCCATGTATTATTCTACAAATATTATTCTATAAAATTTGGAATATCACTTACAAAAATGACGTTTGTGATTGGTCAAATGAGGTTTTATTACGATAACATACATGTGACGTCGAGACATGTGACGTACATAACACTGCCGCTGTTCCAACAGCCGAACTAACGCTACGTTCAATTGTCTTTGTAGCTTTGTAGGTGTATAAATTTAGAGACATTTTGCACATAATGAGATAATGAGTGTAGATATAAACATTGAATATTTTAGAAGAAGAAGATGGATGGATGGATGGATGGATGGATGGATGGATGGATGGATGGATGATGGATGGATGGATGGATGGATGGATGGATGGAAGAAGATGGATGGATGGATGGATGGATGGATGGATGGATGGATGGATGGATAGATAGATAGCTATATTAACAATAACGTGGTGAAGCGCTACACGTACCTGTGAGTTGCATCGCCGCAAACGTCAAAATGAACAGGTAGACACGTGGCTGTAAATTAATAAGAATAAATCTTATACGAGCTGACATTCATATTTAAGTTCGGCAAGAGGAAAGTATAACATAATAAAGAAATTATATTAACTAACAATAATTTATTAAATTAGTTATATTTCCTGCTTAACTATATATGTTTCCTGCAGCATGCTATACATCCAGTGGTAATATGCCAAAAGAAAGTTTCATAATAATAAATATATGTATGTATACAGTATATATTATCACTATTTATCAATTATTATTTTTGTATCACTAAAATAATATTCGCTTTAAAATGCGCTGTATAAAATATATCATAACTGCTTAAAATGTTGAAACTTTACCTTAAACATCCTGGCGTGTTTTGGGATTAGATTTTGCCCATCATTATATATAACAGGCCAGCCCAACAACTGATAATAAATTGTCCTGTTTTTACGGCTAAAATAGGGGACGTTCACAAATACATGTCGCCAAATGTTGGAGTTTCAGCTAACCACAAAAGAAGACATAAATATTACTGGTAATTTCCAAGTCAAGTTAAGAACGCTCTATTGAATAGCTCAGACTTCTTTATGTGGCATCCTGACCAATACATCTACACAAAACCACTAGCGGACCTCTAAAATCGTCAAAGTATACTTTTAATTTTAATATAGGATGAAAAGGGAATGGAATACACCTAAAAATGCACCATTTAGGATTAGAAGTTGTTTTTTTTCTGTTGGGAGTACCCCAAACCGCCATGCAAATACATTAAACCATATCAATTTCTGTTCTCGGTGAGGGGAGCAAGTCAAAAGGTTACGCTCATAAGTTACGACCCCTCTAACGTGAAATCCTGGATCCGCCCCTGAATTAAAACAGTATTCTTATTGGTCATTGCAATGTTGCTTATTTGTTCATCAACATTGATGTTCAACGAAACTTCTTTAAAGCCCAACATTCGGAACTTCTCGACCATTTTTATCGAAAACAACCTCGGATGTATTCCGGTACATCAGTAGAAGTAGTCCGTAAATTTTTGAATTATATTATTAATTAAATGCCGTGTTTAGCTTGTATTTATTGATCTAAAGTTAAATTGATTGTCAGTCAAGTGTATTATTGCAAACAAAATTAAGATTCCCAAGGTTAGAGTCATTAAGTTTAAGTGCTAAAATAAATTACTACGCGAGCTACTTGCAGCTGACTTAAATATACCGATTTCTGTGTACATGTATGTAAACCGTCCATATACATCCGAGGTTGTTTTCGATAATAATGGCCGAGGAGCTCCGAATGAAAGCCCAAGAGAACTCCATTCGGAACTCCTATGCCATTTCCCACCGAAAACAACATCGGATGTGTTTGGCCGGTTTACAATGCCAGAAATCTTTACATATAACTACGCTGCAAGTAGATCACGTAATAATTTCAATTTAGCAGTTAAACTTTATGACTTTAATCTTGATAATCTTAATTATTCATGCAATAATACACTTCACTGGCATTCATTTTAAACTTAGATATACAAAAAATACACGTAAAACTCTACAAACAATTATAACCATTATTTAAAATTTAACGAACTACTTCTACTAATGTACTAGCATACATCCGAGCTTGTTTTCGACGGAAAATGGCCGAGGAGTTCCGAATGAAGTGAACTCCTCTTTAAGATTATTATTATTATTATTATTATTATTATTATTATAATTACGTCGTAACGTGGTGAGGCGATTACTGGGGATCTGAGTTTTATGAGAGTTATGCGTGTATAGTCTGTATGTTGTTTTGTGGCGCTAATTTTCTCTCGTTTAGTTGCATTCGTAACTTCTCGTTCATGTCAAGCAGGCCCGGGATATACCTTGTAATATATTTAAGGTTATACCAGGAGATTAGTTTCTGCAAACACTTCGACAAACCTGTTACCAAAATACTGTTTGACAGTGCTCCATCAGGCGGCGGTTTTGTGAAAAGGTGTGTTGTAGTGTTTTAAGAAACTAAACTCTCAATCAAACTCTAGTAAAAGACCTAATGCGGGGCAATGTAAGCGGCGTGGACAACGCCATGTTTCATTTGTATGGTGAATGAATAGTAAAGTAATCTTTGTTTATACTTTATAGTCTTTATTTGAAGCAAAACATTGCCTTCCGACGTAGCATTTATGACGTAATTTATCACATGGTATACATATACTGATATATCATACTCTTCCATATATGTATGTATGTATTTCTTTAGACCTAGCGGTCAATGATAACCCGTGAAAGTGCAAGTATCTATTTCCAACGGAGTCCTTTTTTGCTTTTGCTGAAGGGACAGCACGCGGAAGAGACAGTGATGGGATACAAGGAAGTCCGGGTGCGATACCCTAGCTCTTTTTCGAAGAGACCCCTTGTTCTTTTACAAGCTCGGTGTAAAACACCGACACACGGGATACAACCTGGGTTAAACCAGTACTGAGTACACCACTTTTCCAAGCACTACCCTTTAAATGCCGAGCGCCAGGCAAGGGAGCTACTTGTACACATTTTAACGTCTTCCTGTATGACGCGGCCAGGGATCGAACCCTCGACCTCCCACTCCGTAGGCGGACGCCTTAACCACTAGACCACAGAGACGGTAAATCTGTACCAGAAACGTAGTTACCCATGAATATAGGAAGGCTAGACGAGTTCAGATTAATAATAATGATGTCAGTGTTAATTACTATTAAACGAGCATAGTCCAGGACATTTAACGTCTATGCTAGTATAGGGTTAATCGGAGGGTACGAAATGACTATGGTATGAAATGACTAGCTCCCCATGCTAGTATCCGAATTATATATATTTAGAATACAACCTTCATTTTCAGCCAATGATATTGCAGATAGGCAACCATTAAGTAGTAGACTTAATCATTCAGACTTTCGCGCGTGTATAAAGGTCCGCCTAATGTCAATCATCCGGTACGCACTCCCTACGTCAGAGTTTGCGTTGACAATGTATCAGCCGCTGAGGTTTTATTCTATTATAAAGTCAGTTAGATGACATGAAGTGAATTCTTAATGATTAAAAATGACTCGTTCGCTACGCTCACTCCGCCCATTCTTAATCATTAAGAATTTTCTTCATGTCATCGAACTATTCAAACACACTTTTTGATCGACCCTTTTAAGAGGAAAGGACAAGTCTATACATTTACAGTGGGGTACAGGAAATTAAAGGATTTGATGATTTAATTAATCACAAAGGGAAATTTATTCCGCCTTATCAAGACTGTCAAATGACATCTCACGTGCCTTTCACATTAAGTCCAAGCTTTTATCAGATGAACGTTCGGGGTTTTACTAAACGATTAACTTTCATGATATAATGCAAATCTAAATGCATTTTATGAAAGCATTTCTTTAAGGAAGAATTAATAACAATTACATCAAAAGAATATCAGATACGTAGATCTATGCTGGTCTGGTCATTGGATAACAAAACCCATCATTTGAACAATACCGAACATTCCAATTTTCATGAATCATTTCACTTCATTGTAGATGTAACATGCAGACTGTTTAATAGCGAGCTCCAAATAAATCAAAATGTTTGATAATTGGCCCCCGTAAACAAATTAGGGAAGGTGGTGAGTCGCGTGTTTTGGGAAACATCCCGCGGTGGAAATGGATTTGTATATCCGAACAAGTATGCCGAAAATGGATGCGAACATGGCTACATTCTCGAATAAGAAAAACATTCTATCGTGGCTTCTGTTGTTTTTATCAAGATATATTTTAGCCAAAAGGTTGCCATTCGTATTGAACTGAAAACTCAACTACTCCATATATATGAAGTTTCGTGTGAAATTCAACAAAAGCAATCAAAACACGTATTGTTTTGATTTAGCAAGTATAAAGTATTATCTCGACATTTTAATTACTATCTGGTACAGTTTATCTTTTGTATTGTAATTTGACTGGTGGGGGGGGGGGCTATATGGGAAATTTCCTTGCTGATAGTGCAAGGTCACGGTCCTGAATGATAATTAAAATACATTGTCAATTAATTATTTAACCCACTAGCGGATCCTGGGGAGGAGGCGCAGTCGGCGCACCACCCCTAAAATCGCCCAAGTTAATGTTTAGTTTCAATATAGGACGAAAAAAGTAATAAAATACGATCCAAATGAACCATTTCGGACAAGAAATTGTTTAAAAAAAAAATCTTGTGGAAGTAACCTCAAACCCCCCTGCAATCAATTTTAACCAATAAATTTCAGTTCTGAGGGACGCCCCTTAGTAACACCCATATTAACTCAATATGCTCGATCCGACCCTAAAACCAAATAAAGCAAAGGCCCGTATAGGACCTTTATTGTTCACCTGATTACCAAAGCATTTACAGGAAAAGACTAAAGCACACCGCACAATTGGTACTCCTCGGCCATGTTCCATCCAAAACAAACCTTGGATGTATGCCGGTATTTCAATGGAAGTAGATCGTAAAAATTAAATAATAGTATGAATTAATAGTAGTGTTTTATTCATTAAGTTTTAACTGCTTAATTGAAATTATTACGCGATCTCTTTACAGCGTAGTTAAATGTATATTTCTTTTTGAAATTGCAAACCATCCGAGTTTGTTTTCGATGGAAACTGTCCGAGGAGTTCCGATTGGCACATAGCGTTCTTCTATATCTAACGAATACGGCGTATATATATATTCACTGTTAGATGCACAACTTTCTTGGTCCTAATTACGTCACACAATATAAACCCCAATTTTCTTTCTAGATAAACCTGTCGAAATCAAACGATTGATAACAATTGGTCATCCCAAGTGAAGGAAATCATGACAAAAACATCTTCTAGTGCCTTAATCCATGAGGATCTCCTTACTTTCGGTAACAACATGTGATTTGTCTTTAAAAAGTACGTGCTATCACTAAGAAAAATGTATGGATTTATCAAATCGCTTGTTGAGAAAGCATTGCCTAAATTTGATCAATTGTTCCCTTAACAAGAAACTAGCAGCTTTTATTCATACACAAATCAGGAACGTGACAAAATTTTAATCCCCCCAAATGGCAGATAGCCATTAGTTTTTTGGCCTGTATGGAAAGATAGCCTTGGATACATGTACATGTGTGTATGTAACATATTTTAATGATGACATACACATCCTTTTAATTAAGTTTTGAAATAGAAACCTGCAATATTTTAAAGAGAAAAGTGTGTACATAGAAATGAGTCACTGCAAGGTGGAGAGGATGCCAACTCGTCTGTGAGCCTTTACGTTCTTTTGTTATTGATCAGAAACGGATTTGAGCTGGAGATTACCACGACCTTGACCTTTGACAATCTGGCCTTAAAGGCCTTAATCTGTTGGTCATTGCCAACATGTCTACCAAGTTTGAGATCTATGGGCCTTAGCGTTCATAGATAATGACCGGGAATCGGATTTTCAGCACAAGGTCACAGCAACCGTGACCTTTGAAACACAAACCTATAAATAAATAAGGTTCACTTCCAGGTCAGAAACCGTGGGGAGAGATATACGGTCGTACTACAGTTCCTTCCTTTGGGGCATAACAACCCATATAAACACGGTATATGCTGATAGGTTCAAGACAATACAACAACATTCTAATGAAGTTAGATGAAAGCTGTGCAGCTGACATAGTGACCTACTTACGGATCCTAAAACAAGGGATTAATTAAACCCCACGAAAGCTAACTATTTAGACAAATACAATTTTGCAGCATAATGTATGTTACTAAAGGAATAAAGTATGTGCTGGTGATAAATAATCACACTTGCTCGACCTAGTTTTTTTATCCCCGAGATGACCCATATCCGCACTGGTCCCTAATATCAAGCTTAGAACTGATGCAGTTTCTTGAAAACTGGATAAACACTTATGTCTTTATGAAAGAAATAAGAAACTTTAACAAAAACATGTCTTAATATTTGACAACATTTTTTATCCGAGATGATCCATATTCACACAAAGCCAAAATATCATGGTGATACATATTCTGACCTGAGTTAATGAAGAATGGTTCAACACTTAAGTTCAAGAAAGCATTTTTCTCGATTTCCTAAATATCATGCTGACAACCTGTTTCATGAAGATGAAGATCGCATAAAAGCAGTTCCATCTATGACGCATAAACCCCCAATTCAAAGTAAAATGTTAACTACACATGAAAGTCTTTATTTCGCCAATCTTTAAACAATCTTTTCCAAAACAGATCCGGCTTATAAACATTATATTAAAATTAAAATATTAACACCATGTTCATTTTGTCCCAAGTCCCATTTTGCTTGGGTAGGCAATGGACAGTACCCCACCATGTTCATTTTGTCCCAAGTCCCATCTTGCTTGGGTAGACAATGGACAGTACCCCATCATGTTCATTTTGTCCCAAGTCCCATCTTGCTTGGGTAGGCAATGGACAGTACCCCATCATGTTCATTTTGTCCCAAGTCCCATCTTGCTTGGGTAGGCAATGGACAGTACCCCACCATGTTCATTTTGTCCCAAGTCCCATCTTGCTTGGGTAGACAATGGACAGTACCCCATCATGTTCATTTTGTCCCAAGCCCCATCTTGCTTGGGTAGGCAATGGACAGTACCCCATCATGTTCATTTTGTCCCAAGTCCCATCTTGCTTGGGTAGGCAATGGACAGTACCCCATCATGTTCATTTTGTCCCAAGTCCCATCTTGCTTGGGTAGGCAATGGACAGTACCCCATCATGTTCATTTTGTCCCAAGTCCCATCTTGCTTGGGTAGGCAATGGACAGTACCCCATCATGTTCATTTTGTCCTCAGTCCCATCTTGCTTGGGTAGGCAATGGACAGTACCCCACCATGTTCATTTTGTCCCAAGTCCCATCTTGCTTGGGTAGGCAATGGACAGTACCCCATCATGTTCATTTTGTCCCAAGTCCCATTTGCTTGGGTAGGCAATGGACAGTACCCCATCATGTTTATTTTGTCCAAAGTCCCATTTGCTTGGGTAGGCAATAAACAGTACCCCATCATGTTCATTTTGTCCCAAGTCCCATCTTGCTTGGGTAGGCAATGGACAGTACCCCAACATGTTTATTTTGTCCAAAGTTCCATTTGCTTGGGTAGACAATGGACAGTACCCCATCATGTTCATTTTGTCCCAAGTCCCATCTTGCTTGGGTAGGCAATGGACAGTACCCCATCATGTTCATTTTGTCCCAAGTCCCATTTGCTTGGGTAGGCAATGGACAGTACCCCACCATGTTCATTTTGTCCCAAGTCCCATCTTGCTTGGGTAGGCAATGGACAGTACCCCATCATGTTTATTTTGTCCAAAGTCCCATTTGCTTGGGTAGGCAATAAACAGTACCCCATCATGTTCATTTTGTCCCAAGTCCCATTTGCTTGGGTAGGCAATGGACAGTACCCCATCATGTTTATTTTGTCCCAAGTCCCATCTTGCTTGGGTAGGCAATAAACAGTACCCCATCATGTTCATTTTGTCCCAAGTCCCATCTTGCTTGGGTAGGCAATGGACAGTACCCCATCATGTTTATTTTGTCCAAAGTTCCATTTGCTTGGGTAGGCAATGGACAGTACCCCATCATGTTTATTTTGTCCAAAGTCCCATTTGCTTGGGTAGGCAATAAACAGTACCCCATCATGTTCATTTTGTCCCAAGTCCCATTTGCTTGGGTAGGCAATGGACAGTACCCCATCATGTTTATTTTGTCCCAAGTCCCATCTTGCTTGGGTAGGCAATAAACAGTACCCCATCATGTTCATTTTGTCCCAAGTCCCATCTTGCTTGGGTAGGCAATGGACAGTACCCCAACATGTTTATTTTGTCCAAAGTTCCATTTGCTTGGGTAGGCAATGGACAGTACCCCATCATGTTCATTTTGTCCCAAGTCCCATCTTGCTTGGGTAGGCAATGGACAGTACCCCATCATGTTCATTTTGTCCCAAGTCCCATTTGCTTGGGTAGGCAATGGACAGTACCCCACCATGTTCATTTTGTCCCAAGTCCCATCTTGCTTGGGTAGGCAATGGACAGTACCCCACCATGTTCATTTTGTCCCAAGTCCCATCTTGCTTGGGTAGGCAATGGACAGTACCCCACCATGTTCATTTTGTCCCAAGTCCCATTTTGCTTGGGTAGGCAATGGACAGTACCCCACCATGTTCATTTTGTCCCAAGTCCCATTTTGCTTGGGTAGGCAATGGACAGTACCCCATCATGTTCATTTTGTCCCAAGTCCCATTTGCTTGGGTAGGCAATGGACAGTACCCCATCATGTTTATTTTGTCCAAAGTCCCATTTGCTTGGGTAGGCAATGGACAGTACCCCATCATGTTCATTTTGTCCCAAGTCCCATCTTGCTTGGGTAGGCAATGGACAGTACCCCATTATGTTTATTTTGTCCAATGTCCCATTTGCTTGGGTAGGCAATGGACAGTACCCCATCATGTTCATTTTGTCCCAAGTCCCATCTTGCTTGGGTAGGCAATGGACAGTACCCCATCATGTTCATTTTGTCCAAAGTCCCATCTTGCTTGGGTAGGCAATGGACAGTACCCCATCATGTTCATTTTGTCCCAAGTCCCATCTTGCTTGGGTAGGCAATGGACAGTACCCCATCATGTTCATTTTGTCCCAAGTCCCATCTTGCTTGGGTAGGCAATGGACAGTACCCCACCATGTTCATTTTGTCCCAAGTCCCATCTTGCTTGGGTAGACAATGGACAGTACCCCACCATGTTCATTTTGTCCCAAGTCCCATCTTGCTTGGGTAGGCAATAAACAGTACCCCATCATGTTCATTTTGTCCCAAGTCCCATCTTGCTTGGGTAGGCAATGGACAGTACCCCATTATGTTTATTTTGTCCAATGTCCCATTTGCTTGGGTAGGCAATGGACAGTACCCCATCATGTTCATTTTGTCCCAAGTCCCATCTTGCTTGGGTAGGCAATGGACAGTACCCCATCATGTTCATTTTGTCCAAAGTCCCATCTTGCTTGGGTAGGCAATGGACAGTACCCCATCATGTTCATTTTGTCCCAAGTCCCATCTTGCTTGGGTAGGCAATGGACAGTACCCCACCATGTTCATTTTGTCCAATGTCCCATTTGCTTGGGTAGGCAATGGACAGTACCCCATCATGTTCATTTTGTCCAAAGTCCCATCTTGCTTGGGTAGGCAATGGACAGTACCCCATCATGTTCATTTTGTCCCAAGTCCCATCTTGCTTGGGTAGGCAATGGACAGTACCCCATTATGTTTATTTTGTCCCAAGTCCCATCTTAGACACACCCTGTATGCTCAAGTGTTCGCAAGGACTTTCGAACATTAGGCCCAGTTACCTAAATGTTCATAAAATCAATGTCCCCCCACCTTATAAAAATACATGTAAATCAATTGTATTCAAGATATCCAAAGACACTGCAAGCCTGTCTCTGACTTCTCAAAACGTTTTAAGCTTAACAGACTTCAGTAGTTTATCTTGTTAAATACAATTTCTTACATTAACCAGTTATATTTTTTTGTTTTGTTTTATCAAACAGTTAACTTCAATAACTGTCAAATAAAAACCAAAAAGTTACAAATTTCACAAATTATATAAGAACAAAATAGCATTAAAGGTTGTTAACCGATTTAAGTAAATTTGAAAAATTGGCCCAGTAAATAGAGTCATTTGACTTCACTGAGCAGGCAAGATGGCTAACTGCATGGTTCATATCATGGTTTCACTGATTAACTTTTATACCAGGATAATTTTATGTCCTATTGGCGTATGACCCAGTTCAATTATGAAAACAACAGAAAAGGACAGAGAGTAATCAATAAAATACAAATTTTATTTGAGCGTAAGTTACAAAATGCTTAATGTTAAATGAAGAACTTCTTCAATCTATTGAATATAACAAAATACATCTGATAAATGAATATGCATCAAACTGCGACTGCCACAGAATAATCTTTACATTTTCATAAATTGAATTTAAAACACAGAAATACTTTTCAAAAAGTCATGTCCATTCAGCATAAATTGCAGACCGAGATAAAAGTTGCACTCCATCCTTTGGGTAATTCCATATATATTAATTCACTTTTTTTCTATGTATATATGGGCTATAAAATCATATTCATCATAATTATATGGGAGAATATAATGTGTTCAGTTGCAATCTTTAGCATTTATAATACTACAATCTAACAAATTGTACACATATCAATTTAGCTGTTCTTGACACAAACGAAAGCTTACATTTTTCTCTGACAAGAAGACATGTAAAAATGAACACATTCGGCTTGAAACAATGCATTGATTGGGCATTTACTTTCAGATTGTTTGGTTTGGTGCATTAAAAAGTCACTGGATTTTGATGCACAACCGTTGGTATAGCACACACGTTTCTCAGTCTAATCACTTCCTGGTATTAAATAGTTCATTCAGTATTTTCCATCATTTCATTGGACTACAATGTTCTGTTCATCAGTTGTATGGGAAACATTGGCACATACATGTAGTTAACAGTGTTTGTTTTATTCTGAGTGAAAGCCTCGTACTAACTGTCCTTGCTTGATCCTGCCTCTATGTCTTTACTGCATCTGAAAGAATCAAGTCAATGTTTTGTTTACTGTGTGATGTCATTGTACACCATTCAAATAAACATAAGCTTATACCATGTATAGCCTATTAATATTATCGACAAAATAAGAAAACAAACTGAAATTATTTGTAGTAATACTAAACAAACAGATATGTACATGGGGATCATATGCCATTTAAATTCTATACTGGTAGACAATAGTGGTTACTTAAGGATTGACAGCAATTTTTCATAGGTTTCTGCTTTATGAACGCAGTAGGGCACGCGATGAAATTCAATGAAGTGCTTTTTGCCCTTCTGCATTCATACGCATAAACGCGAGAAAAAATGCAATCAATTCTTTATAATTTTACATTATAAATAATAATTCATTACGACTAAGAATAAGCATTATCTTCTGCAATTAAGTATCTATTCTTAAAGAAATGTAACTGACAACAAACGTTTGTTTTAAGGAAAAGCTGATTTTTGCTACTTTGTATATCATCGGTTTAATATTTGACATAGCGCTAATCCAATCGAAGGGCAATATTGAAATAAACAATGACGTCATAACCCCTTGCATTTTATACAATATAAACGTCAAGTTCTGAGGACTAGACGAATGTAAATATATGTCTATAAATATTATACATCTTGGATTTGCAATGTCGTAAGGGAACTATTTTACATGTACAAATAAACATCGCTATTCCCAACACTGTTTATCTGAAATATTGCTATTCCGAAATAATTTTTTGGGTCCCTACGATTTCGGATTAACAGTGTTCAACTGTATACCACTAGACATAGAAGAATGCTTTTGCTCTCAGTGCAAGAATGTTCTAGAACCTGATTTAACAATAGTCAATTTAAGTACAAGCCCTCACTGGTAAAATATTAACTGTGCTAGCTTAGCAGATAAATTTAAACAATTTGAGTACATGTACTAGGTACAAATCATAATTTGAAGCGCAAGCTAAATCCTCTTACAGACTAAATTAACCAACACTTGACTATCCCCAAATACCCACCCTGCCTCACTAGATCCTGTAATTTCTACATCATCACTGGGTTGAGCATTCTCTTTGTCCACTTTTGACTTTCCAGGTGATAGGAAGGAACCAATTCCTTTCTGCCAGTCAGGGGTGGGGCGCTGGATTGCTGGGTTTCCACCACCATATTTAGCATTTTTACCTGAAATACACATAAAAATATGATTTAATAACTACTACAGGCACAGCATTTCGAACATCAGAGAATTATCAGTTTTAGTAATGATTACCAGATGATCACAGTGCACTGACTGTATTTAATATATTACAATTGTTGATCCAGTAACAATTTAATAAAGGACCTGGATGAAATAAGGGATTTGTAATTCCTTTTTTGTGATATCTTTTGTGTATGGTCTATGAACTTGTTGTTTTACTAATTTTTTAATGTTTTATACATCGACGATCGTATACATTACAGAAATAAATCTTTTTTATCATATTTGCGAACTGCAAAATGACAGTTGAATTTTAACTGTACTCTTCATATCAGACTTCACTTGGAATGATTCACATAGTCATATCAATCAGGGTAGCAAAGTATGATTTCATCAGAGCTCCAGATAGATGGGTGAAAAGGTATTACAAATTATGAAAACCTAATGGATTTTCTATTTTTCCATATCAAAACAAATTGGATTTTGTCTAATTGTCTGTCTTGTTGATATGTTAACCATATCCACTTAAATATTTATTGATATCATTTTGAATAATTACTAACATTTACTTACCTGATGGCGATGCACCAGCTGAACTTGATCCTGCTCCACCAAGTGCTTTTCTCGGAGCACTGCCTCCAACAGCTAAGGATAAACAAACTTTTATTAGAACTCCATCATTCAAAGGGTTCAGGGTTGTCAATAAGTTTTTGTTGAACAGACTGAAACAGAAAAGTAGGCGGCCAGCTAGGGGGATCTGTGGGCTTTATCGATAGCTTCATAGATATGTAATTCTACGTACCGTACTCGTAATGTAGGGTCATTTATTTTCATATCTGTTGCTTGTTTAATTGCTATAAATTAATTTCCATGAAGTATAACCATCGCTAAATACATTGCACTTAAAAAAAAAACTATGTAAGTATAATGTTACTATTTTAAGAATTTTGAGATATCGCAAAATAAGGTTATTGGTATCAAAGATGCGTAAAACGTTGACTGCGCAGATTTGTGGGCATTCCTGTTTTGTTTTCCTCTTGGAAATTTACACAATGCTGCAAGTTATAATTAACTACCAATAATACAACTATATTTTATTGATCACGCGCCTGACGTCACGGTTCAGAATCGTGTCAAAATGTCGGCAATGTTGGATAAAAAATCGTCTACTGCGTCTACAAATTTGCCGAATCATAATATAAGATAATGAATCAGATTATCGGAAATTTTTAAACCAGTCAAGGCGATGCTCTAAATATCAACAAAAGATGTTATAGGCGAAAAGGGCCGTTTTGAGAAGTAAGGATCATTTATTACCAAAAAAAACCTCGCGATCATATATTTTTTTCTTGGTCCCAGATTTACAGATATCGGGATACTTGATAAACAATTGACACATGTAAGTGTTTTAAAATATCTAAACATGTTTTTTGGCATAATGACATAACAAAGTATGTTTTTAATAGTAGGCAATAATATTTTCGTAGAAATGTGAATTTATAACAGAGATAATTTCAAAATTGTAGCCGCGAGGATTCTCTGCGCAAGGACCATTCACTACTTTTTGCTGGGATGGTGGACGTCATGAGTCTGCCATAGTGAAAAATATCGTCAAAAGACTATTTGATGGCCATTTAGGTGGACTAGACACAAGGGGTCCACATGCATGCCATATCCCCCGGAGGGAAAAAAATCCCCCGAAATTTCGACCCATCCCCAGGTTTCCCGTAGGGGGATAAAAAAACCCCCAGAATTAAAAAAAGTGTGTTTAAAATTACGCAAATTTATCACAGGGTTTAATTATATATATATATGCCTGTTTACAGTTATAATGCCCTTCCTGTCCTGAAGCTTAATTGGATTATCAACTGATGGTGTGTTTTAACAACACCTTTTGGTTGACACTTAATAAATCAGCAGGGCACATTTCATGCATTGTTTTGATTGAAACTGACAGAATTTGCGTAAGAAATGTCAATTAGACTGGTCAGATAAAAGGTCGGTTTTCATTGGTTTAACTTTAATTTTTATCCAATCAGATAGGATGTAACAAATTAAAGAGTTCTTCAAAACATGTGTCATTGTCATCAAAAGGATTAATAATTTAAAGATGACAGTAAATTATTCGGTAAAGAAAAGGATTAATATAACTAATAGATAATGCTGTTCTTTGTTATGCCTCACTTACATGTTAACATACACGACATTGACCTTCATCGCAAATATCGGAAAAAACAGAACTTCAGAAGAGAAAGTAGACAATACGGATGAAATGACTTTTATTTATTTATTTATATGGCAGGGTTCTCAATAAGTTTCAGTTTAACCGTCTCAAATAGTAAAGTAACCGACCAGCTTCTACTTATTCTACTTAAAATTCATTTAGTTTTCCAAATTTGAACCGGCCCAATTGCCATTTGAACCGTCCATTTTGGCCGGCAGCCGCTTCTTATTGAGAACACTGTATGGTGATGTTTTTATTTTTTGATGAATGCCAAAAGAAGATTATGAACTTAAACAATAAATTATGCATTTGCTTTTTATCAAAAACAAACAAATCTGACTATTTGGGAATTGAAATGAAAAATTATGATCATAGGCAGCAGATTTTGTATCCAATTTTAGAAGGAGGTAAGCCCATTAAATTGTCTCTGAAAGTGAAATATATTTTTCTATAAACTTTATATAACTTTATATAATACTTTATTAAAGTATTATATTTTGCAAGTGAGTGCTTTTATTATGCAATTATAATGGCTGTGCCTCATAAAAATATAGATGAAGTGCTGGAAAAAGGGTTAAACGAGGTGAATTGGCACGTGCGCCATGACCGTAGTGCTACATGGCGATGATGAAAATCCCCTGGTATGTGTCCCAAATCGGTCCTACTAAGCATGCCATGGCCAAACTGTTCCAAGCGATTTAAAACAGTGCCCTGAAGCCTTGTATGTGCCCTTCATGTATATATCGTTATGTTTTGACAGAATGAAATGAAGAAAAGCCGTCAAACTCATAATTATAAGTTGGATATTTATTTTTTGTGTACTGAACTAATATAAACATTATCTGGTAATATTTCTTGTTTTTATGATATTTTATAGACGCTATATGCTTTAACCAGGAATCCTGATCTGAACAACTACCCACTTTTGATACTATACAATTTGTACGTGAAGGATTTGCCATATCAAAAATCTAAAAAAAATCCGTCAACTTACAATTATTTGGAGTACCAACTAAGCTAAACTGTCGGCTGGTTCTTACTGACACTCAATCCATTACCACTTGTCCACCTCCACTATTTTTAGAGCGTTTTATTCCTTTCAAAACGCATAGTGATAGCCTAAATAAAAAAGCCAAAAAACAATGGGACTCAAGTGCTACTATATGTTACAAAACAAAAAACCGGTCACCTACAGAGCTCTTCCATAGCTACAATAATGAGCGATCAGGGATACTTTTTTATTATTTTGACATTTCATGTGTATCCCTGTAACGCTACAACTCTCTACCATTTAACACTGGAAGAAACAATATATAGTAATAATATGCATCGATGTTGAATAATAATGATATAATTGTTCGAAATGTACCTGACAGTGATCTTAACTGGGTTTGATTTGTCGTTAGAGTCGTTATTTTCACATAAATATACTCTGGGTCACGAAATGAGCGTAGCAGGCCACCATTTTTATACATGTTGATTTTTATCGAATAAATTTGTACCTATCCGTCAATGATGGTTAACCCTGTGCGCAGTCACAGTTATCCTCCCTTTTCTATGTATTGTGCAGAGCAACGCAACAGTGTTCAAAAATGGTGATACCTAATCATCATCATCATCATCATCATCATCACGAACATCATCATCATCAACTTCTCCCAACTTGACCCATCAAACACGTTAGCTTTCAGCGCATTGAAATGGTTGCATTTTTAATAGTGTTATTTAACCGAGCCTATTAACGACCAAAATATTCGAAATCCTCTAACTCGTTTCATACATGTACACAACCTGTCAGATTTGTCCTAGATTTACAGATTAATGGATACAATCGATGCATGTAAGTGCATTATGGTATCTGAACATGTTTTTTCGGCATAATGACATAAATAAATGTGTGTTTGATAGTAGGCAATGATATTTTCGTAGAAATTTGAATTTATAACAAAGATAATTTAAAAATTGTGGCCGCGAGGATCCTCTGCACAAGGCCCGTTTGCTACTTTTTGCTGGGATGGTGGACGTCACCAGTCTGCCATAGTCTAAAAATTGTCAAAAGACTGGTTGACGGCCATTTAGGTGGACTAAGCTCTTCCAGGGCTCTTCGCCGACTTTATTTCTAGAAACCTCTCGTTTACAAGAAAAAAACGCTCACCTTTCCTTGAACCAGAGGATCCACCACCACCGTCTGCTTTAGTGCGCACCATTTTGTTTTTAAAATAACGCAATGTTGTTAAAGATCAAACTATTTCAATTTTTTTGTCTCTCTTCCCGCGTATATCGGCGTCTGAAATCTTTCTAACTTGTAAAAATTGAAAAACGCGCTCTGAGTTTATTAGTCAAAACGGCAAATTGCAATCCGAAAGAGCATCAAAATATATATTTCACGAGTGGTGTAGCCACGTGTGAAGTTAGTTCATGTGAACGGATACTAAGACATTTATAAGTTGAATGGTACAACATAATTATAAATATTAGTAAGTGCAAAAACACAAAGAACTATTTTATAAAGTGCTAGTATCTTGTCTTCATCTGTCTTAATATAATCACGTGGCACTTTGGATGACAGGATCTTATACTTTTGTGGAACTAGTTCAATTACACTTTCAACACGAATCCGGCTGTTGGCAATCCCGCACGTTTTCTCCACATCAAAGGCACTTTCCCTTTTGCAAAAAAGCCCCAATCAACCCAAATGAGGTATCCGGGAACAAGTGTTTCAAGTATGCCAGAGTTTTCAGTAATTGTTTCATCATTTGATCTGCCATCATCTAGCCATTTGAGGGACGTAAAACTGGGGTCCCGTGTGACAGTGCACTGGTGCACGTTAAAGAACTAGGGTAGCTCTAACCAGGGTTACATTCTGTCTGTGCACTATGCTCCAAAAACCTAAAATGACTAATAATCTTAACGTAGCATTCGCCGAATGGGCAAGGCCCGAGCGCTCGTATAAATAAGCTGACACACCACCGCCCACATGCTGTGTCCGCCCGGTTAGCTCAGTCGGTAGAGCGTTGGACTGTTAATCGGACAGCCCGGGTTCGATTCCCGGGCGGACCAGCTAGGTCACTTCTGTTGTGATTGGTTATGAAATCCTTTCTACGACAATTCGCACTGTACCACTGCCCCTGGCATGTACAGAAGTTGTCAGTTCCTTGCAGAAGTGAAGGCACCTAGTACTGGTTCACCGCCCAGGATAGGTGTGCGGTGGTTGAACTGTCACTCTGGGACCCTTCAATGTGCTCACGCCGGGACCCGGAGTATAAACTACTAACACCACCACCGCCCACATGCTTTGAGATTTGAAGGTATTTCCATAAACACTTCAAAGCAGTCAATAATCACAGATGCTTTTGTTCCAAAGTGAGTTCTGATACTCATTGGCATTGTTTTCCTCAAGGACTCTCTGTCAGGCCAGTGGATGAATGGCCATATTCAGGACTTGAATTATAACTTACTGAAAAGGGAAAAATGTAAACCTCTTTATAACATTTGTGATAACTCTGGCCTGGAAAATATTATCTCTGAACCTACATGCTTTGAGAAAAATTGCAAGTTGAGAAAAACTTATTGATGTCATCTTCAGCAATGCAAAGTCTTTCACGTGTAAAATATTAAACTTTAATTGCAGTCTAAGCGACTGTCACAACCTCATAGCTACTTGTTTAAGAGAACAAGGTGAGCCATTTATGAAAAAGAAGGTCACTTTAATCTTTGGGGACATGGGCGATATTTATTGGGCTCACTAACACCTATTGAATCAAGTTGTTGACGAGCATGCCCCAGTAAAACAGAAAACCCCAAAAAGGAATCCACCAGCTTATATGAACTCTAGGTACCGTAAACTTATTTACAAGGCTCGTCAAGCAAGAAACATCTATAACAGAAATCAGAGCATAGCCAACTGGTTAAACTAAACTAAGTTCGTAAATATCAAAACCAATGTGAAAAGAGAATGTATAACCGTTTATTTCAAAGAACAGTGTAGTGGAGGACCCGAATCTAAGGACTTCTGGTCGACAATCAAACCTTTTCTCTTACAGAAACCCGCAAATAAATCAGATAATCCAATAATACATAAAGACAACATAGGGAATATGGTTTCTGATCAAAAACTAGTGGCCAATAAAATAAACTAATTTTATATTAATATAGCCGAAAATATTGGAATATCTTGAACTCAGCTTGAAGATAAATTCCCTTAGTCTTGACAAAATAAAGGAAACTGCCAAATGTCACCTGACTTTCACTTGACCCCTGTCACCGATAAAGATATTTGAAAATGCATTAAATGGTTTAATCCCCCAAACTGGTATAGATATATTTCTTCAAAAATTCATCATTGCTGGCAAAGATACTTTACAGGTTCCCATCCGAAATATGGCCAATGGAATTATTAGCCAAGGATCATTTCCAAATAGTCTTAAGCTAGCACAAGTTACCCCTACTTTCAAGAAAGATGACCCCTTTATTGAAAAGAACTATAGACCAGTCAGTCTTTACCATCAATGTCCAAATTATATGAGCGGGTCATAAGTGAGCAACTGATTAGTCGTTTTGATAACATTTTGTTATCCTCTACTGGCAGCATTCAGAACCACATTCGGATATCAAACTACCTTGTTAAGGCTGGTGGAAGACTTGGAAAAAGCCCAACATGTAAGTGCAGTTCTAATGGATCTCTCAAAAGCATTCGACTGCCTGCCCCATAATCTCATCTTAGATAAGCTTAATGCATATGGCCTCTCAACCCCAGCATGTAAATTTATGCACAGCTATCTTTCAAACGGAAAGCAACGTGTCAAACTTGGTTAATTTACCAGTGAGTGGGACTCCATCCTGAAAGGCGTACCACAAGGATAAATATTAGGACCTTTAGTTTTCAACATCTTCCTAAACGACATTTACTTTATAAATAATGCAGCTAATTCAATTATGCAGGTGACAAATACTCTCTGTGTGTGATAAAAATCTTGATGTTGTTAAGATCACTCTTGAAGAAGAATGTTACATTTTGATAAACTGGTTTACTTCCAATCAAATGCAGGCTAACCCTGACAAATTTCAAGCAGTTTCAGTTGGCTCCGAAAGACTGTTTAAGAAATAAAACAATTCAATATACATTGTACTTAATCACACCATTGTTTGTAAAGAGCAAATGCAACTTTAAGGTGTTGAGGTAGTTTATTAAATGTTGATGCCCTGTTTTCTAAAATGTGCAAAAAAGCAGCTAAGCAATTGACTATTTTTCAAAGACAGAGCAAATTTTTGACAACCAATACTAATTAAGCTTTTTATCTTTAAATCTTTTATCAGATCCAATTTCAACTACTGTCCTGTCGTTTGGCATTTTTGTAGCAAGACCATCACAGAAAAATTGGAAATGATTCAGTACAGAGCTTTAAAAAATGTTTTTAATGATTACACCTCAACTTACGAAAATATTCTTCATAGAGTTCATTTACCAATTACATTTGAGCAGGGTAAGATACATTGCTATTAAAACTTACAAATGTTGGTATGGTATCTCACCAGAAAATGTTCCAAACCTTGTAACTTTTTAGACATGCAATTTTAATCTAAGATAAGAAAACTGTGTAGATGTTCTATTAGTAAGAACAAATAAATCTGGGGAAAACTATTTCCGCTGCAAATAATACCTTTTCGCTTTACTAAATAGAAGAAATTGAGAATAATAAGATGTTTCACTGAATATATTTTATCCTTTGTCTTCACGGAAAAGGACGGTTTTGTTTTCAGTGGGATGGCTTACACCCACAGGAAAAGATATGGCATCCAAATACCAGAAAAGATTTCAGCGGACTTTCTAAATAAAATAACAACTTAAATTAAATAACATGGGCTAATATCTATTTATGATTGTTTCAAATCTATATTACATCTGTAGAACACTTACAACTATGTGTGTGTTTTTTTCGGCAAGTATTTATTTTAGGTGTTACGACTTCATTTTTTCTATTAACATTATTTTACAATAAAAGGTGTAATATCAAAATAACATGATAAATATAATACCTCCTCTGAGCAATAATTTCCGAAGATTTTTCCTATCAAGTTTTTTACCAACTACACATCGATGTACAAAGCTGTTGTTCCCTTGTATATTTTGCTACTTACAATTTTGCTATTTCAATGTATATGATTACCCTTCAGTTATACTTTTTGAAAGAACTAACCGCTTGTGGTATATCAACTAGTGGAACCGTGCGCGTGTGGACTGGCCGTACATCCGGGATAACTTGATGGTGTTATCACTGTTTTGATGCTCTAATCCAATTTTACTACTTGAATGTGTATGCATGAATATGATAACGAACGGCTTTTGTAAATACTTGCTCCAGTATGTGTTCATTTTAACATATACGCTTTCATTTCAAGGTCACAAGCTCACTGTTATGTTTTATATGTTATGTATGTCTGTTATTCA